>NW_027466218.1:3162500-3315000 GCF_046127955.1 Nelusetta ayraudi
TAATAATAATAATAATAATAGTAATAATAATGATAATGAAGAGCTACCTCACGCCGAGGCTGTGGATTGTGAGCCTCCTGAAAGGGAGCCCTTGGGGGGGTGGGGGGGGGGCGGAGCTTGAGTGGGTGGCGTCCCATGCGAGCGTATCAGCTGTACATAGTTTAAAACCTTCCGTTGGGAGGTGACCAGTAAGAGAAAAAGAAAATATTCTAGTTCCGGAAAATGTGACTTGCATTTGAAGCATGTAAATGTAGGGGAATGTTGTCGAGCGTGTGCAGGCTGGAGAGACACAAACACACCGAGAGGAATTTACCTTTGGACTTTCTAACTGTTCATAAGAGTTTTGTGATATTATATATTATATAACTTTTACAGAAGAGTATTTGAATTTATGTGCATGACAAAAGAAAGGAGTGACGGCATTTTATTTTTTATTTTTTTTCATTTTTTCTTCCTTGAGCCTTTTTTTTCCCCCTTCCAGCTTTTACCAACATTGAGCTGCGGTGCCTTATTGCATGATCAAAGAAACACGACTGGTTGCAGCGTTCGTAGGGAGACTCTGGTACAGGCTAACACTTGATTGCACTTGAATGTTTTTGTTTTTATTTTTATTTTTTAATTTTAATTTTTTTTGGGAGGGGGAGGGGGTTAACTTTGCCAACCATGGCCTTACTGAAACACACTTCCCTTCTGTTGTTTGTGTATGAAGGAAGAGCTTTTGACGTTCATTATTTTTTGGTACAAAAGACAGTTTGAAAAAAAAAAGCAACAAAAAAAAAACAAAACAAAAACACACGTGTTCAGTAAAAGCACTTTTTTTTCTATTCCTTTCAGAAACCTGAGCAGGTTGAGGACGCCACAACACTGAAATGTCGTGTGTTGAAATTTTTTTTTGTTTGTTTAAACTTGATAAAGTTTCATTTTGTCAAGTACAAAGGCCCTTTCAAAACAAAACATGTTACTGTGAAGCTACTCTGATAAAAAAAAAAAGATACAAGAATTGGAGACAAAAAAAAACAAATCATTTTCTGTCGTCTGGTTCGTGTCCTCGTGTTCAAGTTGACACAATGTTGCAACAGACGGCACCGTTACTCTGCAGATTCTGAGGGTTTTTCTTCACCAAATTTGGTCTGTGGTAAAAGTTGCAAATTTAACAATAAACCTGTTTCATTTGAGTTCAGTTCACTTGCTGGATGAAATAAATCAACCGTGGCATGCAAGTCCTGATTGTGTGTTGTGCTTTGTCCCAGTGGGGTAGCCGTAGCCAGCCGCCAAGATCATCTCCGAGCCAACAGTGCTGCTTCTGCCTCGGTCACGTGACCCCAGGCCCCGCTCACTATATAATGCACTACACATACACAGGGCCGTCCCAACTGGTCCAGTGTCAGGACCCACTTTGCTCCTCATAGTTGCCGCCCGAAATTATTCAACAAAAAATAAAAAACGCTTGCCCACTTTCTATCGTGTCCAGGAAATAAATCATTAAAATGATTGTGGGGGGGGGGGTGAGTTGCGCTACAAAGTGTCCAACACAAAAAGCCCGAAAGATTTTTTTTTTTTTTTCCCTATTTCTTTTTCTTTCCCCCCTTGAAGAGTTTAGCAGAGGCGGCCCAGCAGCAGACAGCTGACTTAGCGTTTAGCTGTGCTCATGGAGAAGCCATCAGTTCCAATGGAGCGCGCACCAAGACATCAAGACCCAGGGAGAGCTCCATCTTCAAAGCAGAGTACAGTACACACAGGAGGACACACTCACTCACACACACACACACACACACACACAAAGCGACGTTCCAACCAGGATTATCTCCTTGCAGAAGACTGTGGCCTCTTTAAAATATTCAGTATCAGGGTTGGCAGAGCCACAGAGGCTCAGAACGTCGTCCACGCTTGGCAAACAGCTCCTCGCTCTGCTTCTTCACTTTCTTTAGCCAATCAGAGAGGGACGTTTTGTCTTTTTTTTCCCCCCAACTTTGCTGTTTGCAGACACATTCTGAGGCAGCTTCCTTCAAAAAAGAAGAAGAAGAAGAAGAAGAAGAAGAAGAAGACCTGTATTGATCCCACGGTGGGGAAATCTGCAAA
Organism: Nelusetta ayraudi; assembly: GCF_046127955.1. NCBI lineage: Eukaryota > Metazoa > Chordata > Actinopteri > Tetraodontiformes > Monacanthidae > Nelusetta > Nelusetta ayraudi. The sequence continues at coordinate 3,164,580 of NW_027466218.1, forward strand.
AGAAAAGTGCACCAAAGGGCTTTGTGGAAACTCAGAGAGTGATGTAAAGACGCTGCTCATGCTTGCGATATAACCAAGTGACGGAAAGTCTGGGATTTGTTTGTGCTTTTATGTTGAAAGCCAAAACATGAATCCATAAATCCACTTTTGGATCGTTGCTTATGCAGATGACACACTATAGCTACAAGTCCCGTTCTTTAACACACACGCATGCATGCGTACACACACACACACACACACACACACACACACACACACACACAGCCCTTAAATCGAAGCCTCCGCAACAGTTTGTTGTGCAGCAGCAGTTTATTGATCTCATTCTTTTTACTTCCAGTCCAGGATCCCCCTTGAAAAAAACCAGAAGTCACACTGCGCCAACACAAGTTCATTCAGACGCTTTTTTTTTCTCCACCATGATACAATCATACAGATATAAAAAATAACCAACATCAGGAAGATTTGCAACCGTACCTCCCGATTAAGCATGATTTTAATCTAGAAAAAAAACAAAACAAACAACAACCAACTAAACACAAATAAAATATTTCCCCGCACAATATCGGAGCCATGATGACAAGTTGAACGATAAAAGAAATAAACACGGCAAATAAAACACAAACTTAGAGCGAAAAAAAACCTCTGCGGGGACGTTTAATAAAAAGCGCAGCCTCGCAGGCATCTTTAGCGCAAGATTAAAGCTCTTCTGGGAGGGTGTGAGAGGATGGCGGGTGATAACTGTGTCTCCCTTTTACTGTTGGTGATTCGTCTTGGCCGGGGGGAGATATTGATGAAGCACTAAAAGTGATCATTAAACCGCAGCGTGCGGAGGAAAACAGTGAGGAGCTACAGGTCGCATCTGAAACCGGGCATAAAAAAAGAGGCGCATTTAAGGCCATAACTTAGACACACACACACACACACACACACACACACACACACACACATACACACACACACACACAGCTGGTCCAGTAGTGTGAGCTCAGGCTCAGCCCCCCCAAAGGAAATGTGATCATCACCCCCCCACCCCCCCACCACAACCACCTCCAGGTGCTACTTGCTAGTCCTCAGGGTGCAGAAGGAGGCGGGGGGTGGGCGGGGCCTCTCCAGGGGGGACAGGTGTGTCACTTCCTGGAGGAGGTTTGCCTCCGCAGGCCCGGTTCGGCCCAGGTGGGGAGGGGGAGACGAGGCTCTGCTACAGCAGAGTGCGGCGCACCTTCTCATAGGCGCCGAGGAAGATGAAGCCGCCGGCACTGATGAAGGTCACCCTGGGTACACTGCCTGCAAACAGACTGAAGGAGAAGAAGAAGAAGTTTTGATTTTCACAACCACATCTTATTTACAAAAACAAAATGGAAAATATTATTATTATTTTTTATTAAAATCATAGGGTGTTCGAACTTTTGACTGGTAGTATATATTTATGGAAAAATAAATAAATAATAAATAGGTAAATAATAAGAAAAAACAAACAAACAAAAGCCCAAAAGAAACAGAAAATCTTTCAATATTCAAGAAAATAATAATTCATACAGGAAGAAGATGAAGGCAGCGGCTCAGTGTCCCATCATGCATTGCTCCGCAGATTTGTGACACACTGTTGGCCCCTGTAGGGCTGAGCTTTGGTGGGGGGTGGGGGGTGGGGTCTGTCTTCAGGTGTAGGGAGGAGCGGGAGGAGGGAGAAGGTGAGGGATGAAGGGGGCGGAGCCACGGTGCAGGTTGCAGTGCAACAGGAAGTGATGAACCACGAGAGGGTCCCGACACTGACCCCCCCCCCCCGAACTGCTACACAGCTGTTTTTGGGATCAGACTTGGAGCACATAACACACGCACGCACGCACACACACACACACACACACACACACACACACACACACACACACACTCCCCTCCCCCCCACTCTGGATGATGTCCACACATGTCTCTCTGTCCAGCGACTGGCCCAGTTGTTGGGGGATTTCTCCCGCTGTTTCACCTCCCCCCCTTCACACACACACACACACACACACACACACACACACACACACACACACACACACACACACACACGTCAGCGCTCTCTCACCCTCTGCCTTTTCCCCCCTGCTCTCCCTCCTTTTGTTTCCCTCATTTTCTCCCTCTGACACCTTCTCTCTCTCTCTCTGTCTCTCTGTCTCTCTCTCTCTCTCTCTCTCTCTCTCTCTCTCTGTCTGTCTGTCTGTCTGTCTGTGTGTCTGTGTGTCTAGTGAAACACCCCCGCACTCACAAGAACCAGCCCCGTCCAGGCCAGATGTAAAACAGGAATAGTGTTTGTGCGTGTGTGTGCGTGCTCTTCCCCCTCTGTCTGTGCGAGTTCTCTCCGGTTCTCCTGCTTCTTCCCACAGTCCAAGGTGAATTAGAAACTCTAAATGGTCAGACACTCACATACACACCATAGGTGTGGTGGTGTGGTTGTTTGTCTCTATGTGTCCCTGCAATGAACTGGCCACTCGTCCAGGGTGTCACCCTGCCTTCGCCCTATGACAGCTGCAGACCCCAGGACCCTGAGCTCAGGCAGAAGTGAGTATGGAAAATGAACGGATGGATGGAAACGAGGACATCTACAGGTGAACTGCCGCCGTAGCCGCGGCCACACGGCGTTTTGCCAACGTGCGTCGTCTACTGAGCACGAAGAAGAAGGAAACAGCCGGGACGTGAAGTCCGTAAATACCAAAGTTTTGGAACGCTTTCATGTTTTCTGAATCTAACTTTGAATCTGAATCTGGACTCAGTGACGCGGTCGGAGTTGAAACCAGCTGGAAGGCGACAGGAAGTCCCGCCCCCTCCCCTCTGCTCTCCTCACCAACTGATTCTAAACTGGACACTCCTGCTTTGCTCCGCACTTCCTGTCCGGGTCCGAGTCCCACCTGTGGACTCACTCTGACGTCATGGCCGCTCGAGCACAGCTGCGTCGGCCAATCGGTTCTCCCCGAGGAGGCCGGACTAAATATAGCGGCGTGAGAGGAACGCTGGGCGAGTCTCCGAGGAGATGTTCTTGGCCGCCGTTTGGAAACCCAACGGTTGCTCAAAGAGACAAAAATGTTCACGTGCACGTGGGAGTGCGAGCGCCGAGGCACAATGAGGCCGTCGAATTTCACCGAGTTTGGACATCCAGGCAAAACATTTCCCAGGATTCCTTCAAAATGCTCTTTGATTGGGGTTTCACAGAACCATCAGAAACTCGTTGGGGGTGAATCCATAAAGCTGGCGATGTTAAAGTCCACACACAGGAAGCAGCGGGAGGAGAAGGAGGAAGTAGATAGTGTTGTAGCGACGAAGCTCTTTTCAGGCCAAAGACGCATCAAAAATAACAAATTAAATCTCAGGATGTGCAAAAAACAGCATATTTAGCCCTGTGCTTACAGCCGTCCTGCAAAAAAAACAATATACATATGTATATATTCTTTCCTGTTGAAACTGGTGCTTTGTTAGACCCTTCACTTGTTTGGAAGGTGAAAACAATCAAAAAAAAAAGCAGGGGGTCCCGGGGGGGGGCGGAGCCAACACCTGGTGGGAGGTTCTTCACGATCAGAACCAGCCTGGACGAGCTGCTGCTTGTTAGCGCCTGTTCTGACCGATTTTGCTGGTGCAGTTAGCAGGTTAGCAGGGTGGGAGAGGAGGGGGTGAGAGGGGGGTCAGGGGCGGGGGAGGGGCGGCCCCTTGGCGGCGTGGTGCACACATGGAAGCACTTTAGTGCTTCGCTACGCGCCACTCGGGCCTATTGCCATAATTACAGCTTTAAAGCCGCTCCAATTTGTATCAGACGTGCACCGGCGCAACCGGCGGGCCCTCGTGGCCCCGCTGAGCTCCGCCCCCCCCTAATTCGCTGACGTGATCAAAGGTTCCCGTGAACATCGCCGTCCAACGAAGGGTTTGGAATTTTCCAGGTTGAAAAATGAGATGTTTAATAAGAGTGAAGGCGGAGCTTCTGTGGAATTGAAATTCCAAAGTGGGGAGTCGTTTCTCTGCTACACACAGCCGACCTGTGATTGGCCACGGGGAGTTTGTTTCAGACTCGGGCCTTTTGTCCACCGTGCATTGTCAACACATCAATACACTCAATGAATTGTGCGTAAGGTTTGGGTGAGGAGGGTGGCGGCAAATCGAGGGGGGGGGCGGGGGGGGGGGGGGTGAGATTTTAGAGGCTGGGAATTTAAAAAACAACAACATCAAAACTATATCAGCCAAACAAGCAGTGGCTGGTGGCCTCCTGCTCCAGAGTGGAGGACTCACCCAGCGAGGCCTCGGCTCCTCCAGACCTCCAGCAGCACCAGGGGGATGTTGCCGCTGGCCGTGGTCGAGCCCACCTGACGGGGAAGAGAAAACAACACTGGTGGGATGACTGACGGACGGACAGATGGACGGACGGACGGACGGACGGCAACATGTTTAGTCTTCCTCCTTGGCCCCCCCCCCCCGACACAGACAGCTGCGTCAAGCGGAGGCGACACCTCCGACACCCGGCTGGCCCCACACACACACACACACACACACACACACACACACACACACACACACACACACACCAGAGCCGAACCCTTGCAAATGACACTCCCATTGACACAACCGGACGCAGACGGTTGGTGAGGAAGGAGGTCACATGACCAGTGTTCTGTTCCGACAGTGAGGAGCCCTGAGCCTCTGAGATGATGAGGCTCAACATAGGAAAAAATGAGACGAGACAAGAAGTTAAAAAAAAAAGGAGCAAAACAGGTTTTGTCTTTATGTTAAGTTGGACAGATGCAAAATCTCAACTGAGACAAATGGCTCAATTGGCCAATCAGACGGTGCGTAAATCTCATGTATAATTTCAGCATCTGGATCAGTAAGATTTTGAAGTAGACGAGAGGAAAAGCACATATACTCACACACACACTCGCACAAACATATACACTCACACACACACACACACACACACACACACACACACACACACACACAGTTTTTTTTTCCTGGTGTTTCTGTTGGACACAGGTGGCTGAGAAACGACTCAACAAGTTTTCTTTTCCTGTCGTCCAGTGGAAGGGTGGAGTGAGGCAGCGGAGGTGTCCAAAACACACACACACACACACACACACACACACACACACACACACACACACACGCGCCTTAGCGCCGACACCTCCAGGCTCTCTGCTGACTCTTTGCCTGCTTCAGTTACTCACAACAATGTGCAAACGCCACTAAACGAGCTTCCTGCCGCCACTCCGGTGGTCGCTGCCGCTGCCGCCGCCGCTGCCGCCGCCGCCACCGCTTCCAGCAGGCTGGCCGGACTGAGTGTGGTTGTCCCCATGCGGGATGGGCCCAGCTGTGTGCTGGACGTGCGCCCGTTCCAGAGCGCCTGCTGCCAGGATACCTGCTGCACAACGGTGCCCTTTCACTCCTCGTCCACCACCGCCGCCGCGGCCCAGCGAGGAGCCTCTGCTCAGCGTCGGCAGAGCCCAGAGCTGATGGGACACAATTCCAACAGCAACATTTCCTCCCCGTGGACATCCAACCCAGAGAGAGGACGTCTGTCTGTCTGTCTGGCTGGCTGTCTGTCTGGCTCTGGGTCCAGGTGACGGGGCATAACATACTTATGGGCAGTATGTTAAGCTTTTGCCAATATAAAAATCATAAATCCAGCCAAGTTAGGGTGACCAGGACACTTGGGCTGCTAAAGAGATACTCAAATTAGACTTTGTTTACTCTGAGATTTAAGATTTTAATATACTTAAAGTATTAATGATTTGTATGGATACACTGTTTTTTGATTAGTATTTTCCCAGGTATAATCACAATAAAAAAACAAAAAAAACAGGGTGTGACTCCAGGACACTGAGGTCACTCTAGTTAAAGTTTCAGTTCCTGATATTTTTCCATCACGCGGCTTCAAGCGAAAACCGGTTTTGATATCTAAAATTATTCATTCACACATCCGACATTCAACAAATGTTCATATCTTCAGCTTTTTGTTTTTAAATCGACGGAGCAGCTTCACACGGTTAACAATCAATAAAACAGCCAAAACAGCATATTTAGCCCTCTGTTTACAGCCTCCCACAACAAATACTGCTAGGTTGTTTTTTTTTAGCAAGCAACAAGCAAGGCCATGTTGAACTGTCCGCTTGTTTGTGAGGGAAACAGGAAACAAGGTGGCTGCACAGGGTGCGGGGCAAACACCTTGACTGACATGGTGGTTTAGTAATCAAGGTCGTTTGTGACATCACAAAGGGCTGATTTCCATGACTGTGAACACACACTCGCTGAGCAACCAAAAGAAATGAAGGAAGGACTTTCTGATTTGTGGGGAGGTGAAACACACACACACACACACACACACACACACACACACACACACACACAGACACACACACACACACACACACACACACAGACAATGTTTGACGACATTAGAAAGGAGAATTACCAAACCAAAGTTGGATTCGTTGCCTTTCAGTGGCCAAAAATCAGACTCGCCTCCCTTCCACTAACCTGTGGAGGCAGAGACGATCTGTCGCGAATAAATCAAAACGGCAATAAACCATGAGCCCGACGTCACAACACACACACACACACACACACACACACACACGCGCACACACACACACACAGAGCCAGCTGCCTGGCACACACCAGCGTCTGTAACCCCTTCGCAGCCGCCGTGGCCGAGCGCTGGCGCCTCCTGGAAGCAGCGAGCAGAGCCTGAGTCTCTGAGACTCTCTGGCTGTGCGAACCAACTCGTACAGCAGCTGTGCGCTTGGCTGCGCCGCCGGCCCTGCAGGTGAAGAAACCAGATGTGGGGGATGACGGGCGAGAACATTTCGGAGGCGACGCCAGAACTCCGAGAGACGAGAGGCTGCGGCTGGGAAACGGAGCTTTCGGTGGAGAAATGTCCCAGGAAGCAGCGGGACAACTGCTTACGCACGTCTCACAAAACAGGCAACAACATCTGCGACAGCGCATCGTGCAGCACGGCGAAAGCCAATTAATACACTTTAATCTGCGCGCTTGTGCCAAAGAGCTGCGTTTTCACGGCAGAGTGTGCAGGAGTCGACGCATCTGGATTTGCGTTACGTCAGTCGATGAAAGTCTTGAACGTGTTCAAACAGGTGAACTCATCAAGGAGGAAAGACTGTTGCTGTTTGTGTTGATTTGTCACTGGTGCTGATGCAAGGCAAGGAGATTTATTTATTATTGTGGTTAGCCTTGTCGCCTCACAGCAAGCAGGTTGCAGGTTTGACTCCCGACCTGGGACCTTTCTGTGTGGAGTTTGCCTGTTCTCCCAGTGCCTGCGTGGGTTCTCTCCGGGTTTTCCGGCTTTCTACCACTGTCCAAAAACATGCATGTGAGGAGATTTGGAAACTCTAAATTGTCCGTACGTACGTATGTATGTGAGTTTGTCTTTGTTTGTCTTGAACGACTTGTCCAGGGTGTCACCCTGAATTCACCCTATGACAGCTGGGAGAGGCTCCAGCAGACCCTCGTCACCCTGGGCTCAGGGACAAGCAAGTAATGAAGATGGATGGATGGAAGGGATGGATGGGATGGATGGATTGACAGATAGACGGATGGACCTCCATTGGACCCAACCAATCTAATGGAGGCAGGAAGTGGCTGCTGACCAGCACTTCTTTGACAACCACAGAAGAAGAAGAAGAAGAAGAAGAAGAAGAAGAAACAATGGCCCATACAAGAGGTTGCATGGATGCAATTTCAAAGAACGACGCCGACGTGCGGCCCCAGAACGTGCCCTTATACAGTCCGACCTCGCCGGCCGAGAGGAAGCTCCGACCTCGTGTCCCACCTGCGGCTCCTCACAGGGGGACGGACGTGGGTTCCTTCCTTGATCTGGTCGGTGATAAAAGAGGAAGAACGGAACACGGTGTCTTCTCCAAGGACACGTTCTGTGCCTCTGGGGATGATTAAGTTAACTTTGAACCCACTGACCTTTACACACACACACACACACACATACGCATACACACACACACTCGCTGGCATGTATCATCAGATTTGGACGGCGGTCAGCAGAGGAGACGACGTGTTTGTGCTCATGCTTAATGTCACGGCCAGAACTGGCTGCTGCTCCGGAGGAATTTCCATCTCCGCTCGGCTGCTTGTCACCCAGGAGGCGAAGCAGAAGGTCCGCCGTCCCTCCTGTTGGCACTTCTCACCCAGTCCGTCCCACCATGCCCCCCCGCCCCCACCTCCTCTTCCGTCGCGTCCTCTTTCACTTCGGCCTCTCTGTAACTGTACGTCTGGCTTCCCTCAAGATGGTAGTATGTGTGTGTTTGTGTGTGTGTGCGTGCGTGTGCGCGTGCGTGCGTGCGTGCGTGCGTGCGTGTCTTCGTGTCACAGCTACATCTGTCCCGACGCTACCTCGGCCCCCGCTCCGTCCCAAGTGCTGACGCGGGTGAAATTCCCTCCCGCCTGCGAGCCGTCAGGAGTGTTTACAGGCCGCTGTCACAGAAGGTGTGTGCGCGTGTGTGTGTGTGTGCGTGTGTGCGTGTGAGTGTGAGAGTGTGTATACCTTCGCGAGCATGATCCTGGTCTTGGCCACGTCCAGAGGAGTGGTGACAAATGCTGCTACTGCGCCTGCAGAGGGGACACACACACACACACACACACACACACACACACACACACACACACTTAGCAAACATTAAAAGGTCCCCTGGCCTGGTCGCTCTTTAAATATCAAAAATAAAGCAGTAAAAGAGGCGGCTTACTTCACCGCAGACGCAGTGCGGCGATACCTCGGCTATAAACAGTGGAACTCTTGGCCCTCGACTCCATTAACTTCATAAAAATGATAATATTTCCCACCCGAGACCTTCGCTGTTATTTGAGTACAAAATAAAAGTGAGGAGGCACAACTATTCCTGCCTCCTTCTGCTTTTTTTTTTTTTTTTATTCCGCACATACACACACATACACGCATGTGCACACCATGGATGTATTATAAGAACTGGATGCCAGACTGGCAATATGGCAGCGCACCAGTTTTTTTCCCCCCAGTGGCCACTCAAGGTACTGCCCAAAAACATTTAAAACAGCTGACAAGACAACTGTGACCTGAAACGTGATTCATTGCAAATCTTCCAATTGTAGATTTTTCATTCAGTTATGGTTTTTCAGTTGTTTAAAAAAAAAAAAATGATAAAGGCTAGAAAAATTCCCAGCGTGACGTCACAACATCGTGCGTGCTGCTGTGATCTCATTCAAACCCTGTGAGGTTTGGCAGGATGAAACAACGTCGAAAATCTCTTTCTGCACGGCGTCCTGTGCTGTAATATTCCTGGCCGACACTGCAAAGGACGCAGCATCCAAGTAAATCTCACAGTTGGATCGCCCGAGCAGCCGCGTCTAAATTTGGCCCGAGGATCATGTGATGCGATGAAAAGTTAGAATGAAATCAGACGGTGATGTCACCTCGTCTCAGGCCCGGCCCGGAGGCCGACGGGTTCTGTGTCTGAGCGACGGACGGCCTTACGACTACCGAAACGAAATAAGAACCTCAGACAGTTTAGAGTTCGGCGTTGTGAGGAGGCGATCCGACGTAGGGGACCCCTGGTGGCCACTGAAGGGGTTGACGGCGATTTCCTATAGTCCCTCCGTAACTCAAACCACAAACATGTTTTCTTTGCCGGCGTCTTGTTGCCCGATTGACCTTGTTGATCTCGGAACGTCTTTACATTCAATCTATTTCCTCACACTGCAAGTGGAACGTAGCTAGAATGCTCCTGATACAGAGAGGATAAGACTGAGCCCAGGCTGATAAGAAGCTTTTTTTTTTTTTTTCTCAAAAGTTTACATGTACCAAACCGGACTATGACGTTAAGACATGAATCACTTTTATACGTCTTTAGAGGCCGAGCAGTTTGCAGCCACACAGGTGTTTAACTTGATGCCACCTGGACTGAGTGACTCACTCACCAAACACAGAGGAGAAAAATATGAAGTTTTCATAATTTACTTTAGAACATTGTAGAATAGCAACTTTAAATCATAACTTGCTGTGTTTATGAGAGGCAATAAAATCACAGGTATTAAAGTCTGTTGAGGCTAAAAATAAGTCACTTGCGACTGTAAAACCCCAAAGGTTGGTGGTCTGGTTTGATGCAATTTGAAATGTTCACAGTTGTTTTCTTGTTTGAGACAATAAATCTAAAGCCTGTTTATTTATCTCAGCCACAGATTTCTGTCCGCTCTCGGGATGCAAGTGCAACCTGTCCAGTAGTCTGATTAGATGACTGTTGAAAGATGCAGTTTTGATTCTTTTTCTTTTACTTTAAACTTGATCAGATTGTAGATTTGATTCTGACATCATCGTGTCTTGCTGTTGTCCTCCCTCCCTCCTTCCTTCCCCTCCTCTCTGCAGCCTCTCCTGCCTCCCCCCTCTTCCCTCCTCCCAGCACATCTTTTTTTTGTTTTCTTTTTTTGAACCACTTCAGGCCCCAGTGCTCACGAGGTCACACAGCTGCAGGGGCCTGAACCCAGGAGCCGGCCCCCTTTTTCTCATCCTGGCTCCCTCATTGGTCGTCGCTTTTCCCCTGATGCTCGTCCGTCGAGCAGAACCAGAAAAATGAAAAATATCTGCAGGATTATGATTCTCTGCGGCTTAAGAGGTTTGAGATGGTCTGTCGATACGTTCATTATGAGGTCACGATGTGGAATCGAAGACTGGAGGATTGTTATTGAACTCTCGATTAGAGGAGAAAACTGATTATGAACCAGATCTTTATTTTTTATTCTTGGATAATGATGCAAGATCCATCCATCCATCCATCCATCCATCCATGAGCGTCCAGGCCCTCCCTCTCTCCCTTCCTCCACCCCCCTCTTCCTCTCCCTCTTGCCCCTTTCCCCCTTTTCCCGTCAACACCACCACCTCCACCACCAGCACACCCCCGCCAGCTCCGCCCCTTTCCCAGAGCGCCAAATAATCCCCTGCACCTGCAAAAGCTCCGCACACTGCAGCCTGCCAGGAGTGGAGCGTGTGACCTTGTCTATACGACCACAGCGTCTAGAGAGAGAGAGAGAGAGAGGGAGAGAGAGAGAGAGAGAGAGAGAGAGAGAGAGAGAGAGAGGTTAGCACGGGAGGAGGGGAGAGGAGGGCTGTAGGGATTTCAGACACTTTGAAAAACACGCTGCTGGACCTTGGTCCGGTCTGGGAACTGGAACCGTCGGGCTATTTTGGTGTTGCCTCGTCTTCTCCCCAGTGACGTTTCCCGAGAACTGGGACAGCAGGAAGAGGGAGGCCAGAGTTCCCAGTCCATCACAGTGTGTGTGTGTGCACACTAGTGGTGTGCGATAATGCTACGTTTTTACGCTCTGACACATTTGCAGTACCAGCGTGAGTCCACACAGCGAAACTCACATCACAGTCAAAGTGAAATAACAGAGACTGTAAACACATCCGGGACTTCAAGAGAAAATCTAACTGAAGTAACTGAGAAACTGTGGAATAAAAGAATAATGACTTAAAAGGGACCATTCACCCAAAATGGAAATTTAGAGCCTCTACTGCTCAGCATTAGGTGGATGGAGGCCACCAAACACTGAGGAGTTTCACAGAGGGAAAGAATTCCACCCAGTCGAGGCCTTTAGGGGCCACTGCCCTTCAACTTTTAGACTTTTTCCACTTGGATGACACAACAGCAGCGTGGAGATGGTGAGTCATTATTTTATGTTTTATGTTCAAGTGCATCGTCATCATAAGCCTCCAATTGATTCTTCATTGATATAAAGATTTTTTTTTAAAATACTTTAGTTCGAGAAGCAAGGAGTTTGCCACGGTGCACTGTCATTCAATTACAAAATAAAATTATTTGATTAAATGACATTTTCTATTGAAAGTCTTGGTAAGATTTACATATCTTCTATCTTTGTATTTATATTAAAAAGAAATGAAAACAAAATCTATTTGACTCTTATTTACGGCTTAAAAACAAGCTTTTTTTTCATGTGCAGCACGCACCAGAAAAGCATCTGTTTTAGTTGGTCAGGGCGGTTTTAGTGAACAGTTTTGGCTTTGCATGATGCTGAAATCTCTCATTAACATGCAAGTGCAGTTTAGCCAAAAAAGACGGGAACAGTTTGACTGTGTACAACCCAATTGGGAAAAGAAAATGGGAGAAACGAAGGCAGAAAATGATGCGTGTAAATATTGAGCCAATGCAAACTCAGAAATTATTAATAAGTCTCGTGTGGAAAGTAAAACATCTCCTCGGCGCTTGAGAATAAATCAGCCGACCAGGTGTTTGTTCGCAAAACACAGCGACAACAAATTCCACTTCAAAGAGTCGCGCACGTGAAAAAATGCAAACATGAGCCGTCGACTTCCTGTCCAGATGCTACTGGCTACTGAGTGAAGCCACCTGAGGTTTTTGTTTAGAGAATCTCTTTATCTCCCTGCACCGCTTTCTGGGCGAGCGGCGGGCGGGTGAGAGAGAGAGAGCGAAAGCGGGAGAGAGAGAGAGAGAGAGAGAGAGAGAGGGAGAGAGAGAGAGAGAGAGAGAGAGAGAGAGAGGTAGGAGGCCAGTCGGTCGGCCGGCAGCTGGGTGGCCTCGGGCGCTGCAAACTATGACGACTTCTCCGGGAGAGAAAGTGGCCGACAGCGCGGCGCAATTGCTAATATTTTCTCAGTCCGCTCCCCTCGCTGGGAGCTCAACCGAGTTGCGCCGAGGAACCCGTGTGCGGCCGAGCGGCGCGAGCAGGAAGAGGCGACGCCGGCGGGTTGAAAAAAATGAAAGAGATTTTCGAAGAGAAACGAGAAGATTTTTGGTTTTAATCCACATCAAAGGTCTGACGCTGGAGATGTGGAGGAGGGGCGGGGGAGGGGCGGAGGGACTCCTCTCCAACCCTGCACCACCCTCCCCCGGCTCTTCCTCTTTGCTTCATGAATACATAATAAAGGCCGAAACCTGCAATAACAAAAACTTTTTGACCTTTGACCCCCTCGGCGGGGTCAGAATTTGCACCTGGGCGACTTCCCACAGGAAACACGTGGTCGCGCTTAGTGCCGGTGCAACATCTGCACGGGCGTTGTTGGGGAAATATGCATATGTGTGTGTGTGTGTGTGTGTGTGTGTGTGTGTGTGAGATGCAAAGATTTTTCTGGGAGGAGAGGGAGGGGGGAGGAGGTTCTTTATCCTCTGCCACTCTTCTTCTCCTTCTTCTCCTCCATCTCCTTCTTCTCCTCCTTCTTCTTCTTCTTCTCCTTGCTAATGTTGCAGACAGATGTGTTGAGGCTCCTACATCTGCTGTTTTTTGGCCGATGCGACTCGGTTTAAAACACAAAAATGTGAAATGATTCATGCCCCTGGCGTCGGACAAACTTGCAAAAAAAAATCTTGGAGATCCCGTAATTTGTCCGAAGAACTTAATTAAAACTTGTGAAAGTCTCAGCCTTGCCAGCTACACTGTGCATGTTGCTGCTTTATTTCATCTTAAATACTCTTGTAGAACAGGCTGCTATCAGTTTCCAGGTTTTCATTTTTCCTCCCCCCACCATCAGATTCTTACAGTAACAGCTGTGGTCCGCTGGCTCGGTGTGAAGTTGAGGGGGAAACCAAAAAAAAAAAAAAAAAAGAAGCAGTCATAACGCATGAGAATCCCACGGAGCAGATGGGAAGTGGTGCCACACACGCACTCGCTCGGATTCCTTCACGTAACGGCGTTTCCCACTTACTGCCGAACATGACGACGGTCGACGCACGCCGTTAAAATTCCCAAATTATTCACCCAGCGTCAGACCTTCGTGTCGCCGGATTCATGACCCAAATGCACTGTGAGGACCTCCGGGCAGCGGCTCAGTTAGCCCTGTGTTTACAGTCTCCTGACCTTTCACACGTTTGGAAAAAGGGGCCTTAAAAACAAGGCGTGTCAGAGGGGCGGAGCACACACCTGTCCGCGGGTGTTGTCACTAATCAAGATGGGAGAGCTAATGGCGAAGGAGGGGGTGAAGCCCTTTGTGACATCACAAGGGGGTGGTTTCCGGTGGTGTGTTTAAGAAGGTCATTTTCGATAAGTAGAGAAAAAAAATAAAAAAGGATGGACTCTGGTTTCAGGGGACTTTACAGACTTTTCAAACACTTTCCTTTAAGCACATTAACGGTCCTTCAAAGCAGTTTTCCTCCCAACGGTTGGTCGGCCCTGGTCTCTCCCATTATTAGCGCGCAAACGCCTCATTGGTCACACAGAGGGTGTATCGGGGGGGGGCGGAGCCAGTGATTGGACGGCGGATGGATAGACGGACGGGAAAGACGGATGGCGAGGATAAAGAGACGGAGGAGAGGAGAGGAGAGGAGTGGAGGAGAGCTCCAGATTCCAGCAGCTCCACTTTCCACCAACGTCCATGTCCAGATGGCCTGGACGGAGGCGGCGGGGGGTCGGTATGGGGGGGGGTTGAGGGGGTCGGACAAAGAGACACTTGTGGACGTCAAAATCTGCTGCATCTCTCACACAAATGTAGAGAGACTCTTTCCCTCTCTCACTCACTCACTCACTCACACAGCTGTGCAGCGTATTGTTCGTATTAGCCCAGCCGTTAGCCGCTAACGTTGACGGAATGTTCGCCCGTCCGCCTCTCGCGCCCTTGAGACATGATGTCACCCTGACAAAATGCCGTTTTTTTTTTTATATATATATTTTTTTTTTACCAGGGAAAAAAATGGAAGAGCTCCGATTACAGTGGGGTTGCAAAAAGCGGCAGAATGATATTTAAAAGATAAAAAGTAAAGACGGGCAAAACAATAAACCCAAAACATGGGTACAAGGGTGATAAATTCAAAGGGCCGGTGTGACGTTTGCAGTCATAGACCATTAAACTTTTTTTCCCCCTGCCTGCCACCCTGATACGAGGGAACACAGAGGTTGGACCAGCTGTAAATGTGTCAGAGCATAATCACAGCGTCATAACTTCAGGCCCGATTTACTGCCCTGCGTAATTACTGCAAACAAAACCAGGGGCTGAACAATGGCGGAGGGAGGGCTGACGGGAGAACGGGGGTGGCGGGGGTGGAGGGGTGTAAAATAGATGGCTGATAAAGACGAAGAGAGAGAGAAGAGAGACAATGAGGCGCATTAATGTGGACGGAGAAGAGACGTACCTTTAAATATTCCCAGAGAGGAAACTGCACCAGGGAGAACGGGATCTGAAAGACAGGAAGAGAAAATTAAAGAGCAGCTCTGGAGTTCAGTCAGGAGTCTCACTGACACCTCCCACTGTCTGGATGGATGGATGGATTCAGAGTGAACAGGTTGCAAAACAGAATCAAACATTGACTCACATCAAAACCAAACATGGGAGTTTGGAGAAAAACCACCACGCCTACTGCACTTTCCTTTCACCGTTTGCTGCAAACCACGACACCGTGGTGCTGATTTTGTCAGCAGCGGCAGCATGCAAATCGCCACCAGACAGCCGCAAGGTGTTGAACCAGCAACCTGCCACAGTTGTCAAGCAAGAGGGGGGGGGGGCCAAAGATGACGTGTCATTCAAAGCAGACGACTGTAAAATGTCAACTGTCTGAGGTTTTTTTTTTTGAGTGGGAGGAAACACAGGCTAGCGCAAGCTAATTAGTATGTAATAATAAAATAAAAGCAAATTACTTTTGTAAACAAAGGGTTTAACGGAAAGAAAAGAACGACAGAGGGAAATTACGGTTTGACGTCTCAGTTTCTTGCCACCTTTTATCCGACAACAATGAAAATTGCGCACTGCCCCTTTAAAAAGGATTCAGCCACGCTGCCGTAGAACTGGTTTCCTGAAGCCTGGCTACAAACTCAGCCTGCAGCTCAGTGAACGCAGCAGGACGTCCGCCGATGAAACTATGTGGGTTTTTTACGGGAACGGGGTGGGGATTAAAATGAAAGTTCTCTCGTTGATCATGAAGAACTGGCAGACGTGATGTTTTGTCTGGTGTCCAGGCTCCTTCAGAGCAAACATGGGAGCCGCATCTAAAATTGAATGCTGAAGTTCACCTGCATTTCATTATCGCCCTCAGCTCCTCCTTCCCTTTGCTTTGGCCACTAAGACACACCACACACACACACACACACACACACACACACAATGTGCAACTTTGATCTGAGCGGCCCCTCATAGATCATTTAGTTTGTTGATTTATTGATGGAGATCATTAAAATGATCTAATCACGTACAACTGCAGGTTTCGACTGGCGTGGTGGCATCCCTGCCACTGTCACAGCGCCCCCTGTTGACCTGGTACAGGACAAGGCTTGCCGTGCTCCATTTGACCATCTCCATCAAACCAGGAGGATTGATGTGATCAGTGATGATGCAACATGCACGCCACCTTACGAGTGAACCTGCTCTGAAAGGAAAAAATTAAAAGCCAACTTTTTCACCAAAACAGCAACCGATCTTTACAATATTTCAGCTGCATTATGGAACTAAGGACACACAAAGGACACAAAATGGTCCATTGAAGAGCCTCGTTTGCACAGGGACATATCTGATGCACCTGCTCAACTCCACGCTGATGCAAATGTCTCACATCTGCAGACAGACAGACAGAGTTTTAAATCAAGTAATGCACCTTTAATGTGCACAGTGCTCCGCTAGGCCAGCCAGTGTGAAGGCGGAGAGGAAGAAGGAAGTGGAAGTGGAAGGACAGATGAGTTCTGCAGAGGATCTGGAAAGACCGGTCCGCGCATGATTTATGACTTTGACATCTCTGGCATGCATGCGTGCATGCGTGCGTGCGTGCGTGCGTGCGTGCGTGCGTGCGTGCGTGCGTGCGTGCGTGCGTGTGTGCTCATGCCTGTGTGTGTCTATGTATGTGTAAATACATGCGTGCAAGAGCCTGTGAGCGTGCAAACATGCAGAACATCTGAAAACCACATGCGCCCTCATTAAAACTGATCAGTCATTTGTTTTAAAAAAGAAAAGACTGCTGCCACACACACACACACACACACACACACACACACACACACACACACACACACACACACACACACACACACACACACACACACACACACACACACACACTAACCATGTGTGCATGATCTCCTGTAGATGTGGTTTATGATAAAACACAGTGTGTTTGTTGGATTCACACCGGCAGGGTGGAGACAATGAGAAGCGGCTCAGGGAGAAACTGCTGCAGGTAGAGACGGAGAGGAAAACAATGATCCATCTCATCCTCCTCCTCATCCTCATCTTCCTCCTCCTCCTCCACCTTTCTCACCCTGCTGCGACAACAACCAAACCTTGACAATCAATAACTCAAGGCTGAAGCCTCGTCAGATCATATCTGTCTGCTTTCTCGACTGTTATTAATGTGTCTGAGTCACCGTCACACCTGAGAATGTTGCCCGTTCACCTCCAGCTCGATCCTGCCGAGATCTGTTGCCAGAGGAGGCTGAAAAACACTCCGAGTCATTTGGCCCGCAGCATCAGCCGGAGTTTTTTTTTTTTTTTTTTTGTGGCACACAACCGTTGCTACGAAGCACCTTTTGGATTGAAACTCAATCTGCCATTCATCAAAATTCCATTAAAACCTGTTTACGTTTCAAGGAAGCCCTCACACTGAGGGCACGAGTAATAAAGAAGACAACATTCAATCGCAACAGTAGAATTATGGAATGAACAGAGACGCAGTCGCTGTGTTTCACAACGTCTTGAAAAGGCCCTGAAGGCAGAAGAGACGGATAACATCGGAACTATTAGTGGTAACAGCAACTATGAACTCATAATGTCAAGAAATTCCAGTCTTGACTTTTGTTTTGCGTGTCATATAATCTTTTTGTGCTGTTACGTAAAATATTGCGAATCATGTGTTGAAACAAATATTATAAGAACACTGTGACAGCTGTCTGGACATCTGCCTCAAAGTGTTTATTACCTTTGCAATAAAAACGTACATATCATTTTTTAGTGAAGTACTGCATTAAGTTAAATGAAGTTTACAACTTTTTCCACTGCGATCTGATCACCTGTCTGTTGCGACATGGAGACCCTGTGACGCTGCATCCATGGACCGTGAGGGAACAATGTTCACGCTGAAGTCCAGACATTTCCTCTTGCAGCCTGACGGGGGAGCCACCTGGCCCTCGTTTTGATATTTGGAAGGAGGCCCGGTGTCGAGTGTTTTGCCGAGGGCTCATTCTGACCCGAGTCGCGTTCCGGTTGAGCGACTCGCAGCCACGCAGGCTGTTCGGGGTCGTGCTACGCTAGGCTAGCGTGACGGCAGTCAGTGGTGTGGTTAAAAAAAAAAAAAAAGAAATCACACACGCAGACTGCTGACTCGGCTGTGTATAACGCACCGGCTGCAGTGTGCTATGACACGTGTATGTGTGTGTGTGTGTGCATGTGTGTTTCCAATATATTAGCAAAAACAGTGAAAGGACCGAATCCAATGCATCTTTATCAGATTGGAGAAACTCCTCTCTTGTCACTGTGCACGATCTAACAAGCAGTGAACTCGCATGGTGGCCGCAACAACAGGAGCAAACTAGCAGTGAGGCTGAGACAGAGGCCCTCGCAGCAGCAAACAGATTGTTGAGATAAGGTCGCACGAGCAGAAGGAGACATGATGTATCAACTCAAAGTCCACTCGCTCTTTGGAGAGACAAAAAAAAAAAAAGAAGCTATTTTTGCATTGACCCTGCAAAGCAGCCAGATTGTGGAAATTTTAAATCTGAGATCTCACGCTTCCATCTTGAAAAGCTCCAGTTGGAGGTTTCGGGTCGGTCCGAGCACTGCGGAACCAATCAGCTTCCTGTTACGGCTGCAGTAAAAGCAGAAGGCCACCGGTTACCAGCTGCCCCTAAATACCACAGAAGAAGACCAAGAAGGGGAGAAGAATTGACTCCGAGCTTGTAAATAAACAGCTGCTCCTCAAGAGATTAACGCGGCTGCAACAATTTCATCACGAACCCATTGACTTTTTCCATGATAGAAGAGTGAAGAACAGCGGCGAGGACTTGACCTCCACGGAGAAGATATTTCTCCACTTTGACGTGGACTAGCTTTGGCAAGGGACTCAGAAAACGCAGCTGTGCAGACGTGCGCACTACGGCCGGGCCGATGCGTGTCTAGCGTCGCCGGTCGCAACAATGGGAGCTTCAAGCGGTTACACACCGGGTTTTTTCTGGATGGAATTTTCTATGCAGCTTTTTTTCTGATGGATGTGTGAAACGCATCCATCAAATCTGGGAAACGTTCCATCTGGGATGTCTGAACAAATCAACAACTAGTAGCATGTGGTGGGATTGTCAGATTTCTGTGGGTTGTTTTTTTTTTGTTTTGTTGCTAAACTTATGTATGTATGGATTTTTGAGTTTTACTTCGAGGTAAATGCGTCGCTGACCGAATCAGCGGGGCTAACAAAAACCAACAAATTCACCCTCGAGTCCAACGCAGGTTTTAGCCAAGATAGATTCCCATCAAGATCTTCCAGAGAACTTTCTTTTTGGAGAAAGGGACAGCGGGTCAAGAATCGGCCGTAGATCACGGCGGCCCCTGACACGGAAGGCATAAAAACATCTGTTGGTGCCTGTTTGTGGAATCCAGCTGCTGGAGAACGTTCGCTTATCCAAGTCACACCTCTTCCGCAGTCACCATCCACCAATTTGCCACTCATTTCCTGTGAGAAATTATCCTAGCAAACGACATAAAAATAAAAAATAAAAACGAAAACAAACCCAAGCCGCTTGTTCGTTTCTGGAAGTGGGCCTGAAAATGCAAACGGAGCTGCGGGAGCTCGGCAGCATCTGCTCCCAAAGCCCACAAAAATCTGTGTCATCCAGCTGGCCTCCAGGGAGCTGGATTCCACCAGTGGTAAACACATGACAAGTCTCACACAGACCTGCTGTCCAGTCCCAGTGTGTGTGTGTGTGTGTGTGTGTGTGTGTCACACAATTTCATATGTTTTTCTATGCCAGTGTGTGTGTATTTGATGAGCGTCCAAAGAGAAGTGTTTTCTTCCTCCCGCGGCTGGCTGACACGCCGTCAGTGATTGAAGGCGACGGCGCCACTTGGTGTGAGTGTCGGCTACTATATTATACGAGGACGGTATGGAGATTGCGCGGTCGGTGTCACTCCACCGAAGGGGCATTTGTGTGTGTGTGTGTGTGTGTGTGTATGTGTGCGTGAGCGGGCGTCCTTGCCAACTGTATTCCTGCAAACTGTATTAGCATTCAGAGCGGCTCCGGCCTGTCACAGGTCCTTAGGCGCTGGGCGTGGGGCGGGGCGGGGACGGGGTGAGGGAGTGAGGGAGTGAGTGGGGGGGGTGAGAGCGGGAGGAAAAAAAAAGGAAAAAAAACATGTCAGAAAATATTTGCGTCCAGACCCCGATCGCCGCCGAGCCAGTTGGCTGCAATTTGACAAACGACTTTTAATAGGTCCGACGGCGGGTTCTGCATACTGATGAGCGACGGGGACGATGGGGGAAAAGTGGACATGGCGAGAGGCTGAGGTCTGAGAACCCGGTCACATGTTCCAGTCAGAGTCCTCCTGCAGAGCAGCAGACGTGGACAAGGTCTCCAAAGCAAGGAATTATGCTATATTACTGTAATTACTGTATAGTTTATTGTTTTGGACTTTTTTCTTTTTGCAACAGCATGGCTTCCAAATTTGGGATCAATAAAGTACATCCATCCATCCATCTATCCATGCATCCATCCATCTATTATATGAGTGGAAATCAGTCTTGAAATGACATTGGCAATAATATTGTTTATCGCGATAATTTCTGGGACAATATATATCGTAATCTGTGTCATGACAGGCCTAATTGAGCGTTTGCATTACAGTTTGAGCGATCCATTAGCAGTTGCGGCGCACTAAAAAGGCTTTTCATGGAATGACCATAAAATTGCTGACTGCCTTCAGCCGATGTCTGTTAAAAGCGAACAAAGGTCTGGCCGAGCGTTTAGCCGGTGCTGTAAAGTATCTGGGGTTGGTTGCCGCAGGTAAATAACACATTTCCAGATTTGCAGAAAAGCTGTCGAGCGTCGACGCAAACGCCCCTACAACTCCCCCAAAACAGGCACGGCGTCAAGCTTACGAGCAACAACAGTGGGAGGCATCGCAGCGCGCCAAGATCTGGTCTTAGGTTACTGTCAAGATAATGAACGTCGGTGCGTGAACAACACTGCTGCAACTCCGTTCATGTCCTTAAAAAAAACAACAACAAAATAACAGCAAGACAACCGAGTGAGGTCACTCCGGTCTGCAGTTGGAATACTGGAGGATACAAGCGCTACTGGAGGTTTGTCACAATTACATCCTGTAATCCTCCCGCACAAACAAACTGCTGGGCGTCGTTCAAACAAAGTGGCGGCGAAACTCCGCGAACCCTGAAGGAAATGACTGTGTTTTCAAAGAAACCTGTTTGTGGTGCGACAAGAAAAATAAGCAGATCATCTAATTTGGTCAAGATACTGTGGTGCAATCATGAGCTCACGCTTGTAACTCATCCTGTTGCCTTTTTTTCCCTTCTCTTTTTTTTTTCTTTTTTTCCCAGCAACCTTCCCGCCAGATGTGGAGAAAATTAGCGGGAGAGCAAAAGTGCGGCGAGCCAGACGAGTCTGCTGGATCCTCTGCTTGTGTTTAATACTCGATGGCCGTTCCAAGTCCATTTGGCAAGACTTCCTACATCAGAGGATTTGCAACTCACCAAATGTACCATTTCAGAACGGCCCACGTGTGTGTGTGTGTGTGTGTGTGTGTGTGTGTGTGTGTGTGTGTGTGCTCCCAAACTTAATTTAGATCCAAAAATAGAATCACCATCTCACTCTCGCATGTGTCCAGACTCAGACTCTCCACTGTGAATGCGTTTGATCGTAAGCTTCAGTCAAACTAAACTTAATTCTAATTAGATCCAGTTTCACTCCTTTGGAGGCTGTGTTACAGAGAAGCTCTGTTATGTGGAGGAAAGACGACGACCTACAGATGCATATTAACATTTCAAAGTAAAGATTTTTCAATGAGGTCCGACTGGCAGAGAAGTGAGGAGGACAATCTGGCCAAATATCATTGCCAGACTTTATCATTTTGTTATTATTTCTATTTTATTTTGTGAAAGTCCCAAAGGGCAAAGTTTTTAAAACTTTTGTTGCTGTTGTTTCTTTCTTTGTTGTTCAAAAAATGTGCCTCAGTAGCGCTGATGAATATTCAACATTCAAAAGTCATGGTCATGTTACATTTGTCGACATGAGGAGAGACTCTAATGACAAAAGCTCAAGAATTTTCATACAGATAAATAATAAGTTAAGTTCAAATAAAAAAATAAAAAAATGACTGAACAGCCGCCACACGTTGATATTCAAGACAGGGATGAGTGTCAGAGCCTGCCATGAGTCGGACCAGAGGGCCGAGTGCCAGTTGAGACAGCTGAATGTGAAACCGTCGACAGGAAGTGGGAAGCAGCGCCGACTTCAGCTGGGTTCAGCGAGTGCAAACGCATGCCCCAACACGTCGCCTACAGGAGGAAGTCAGCCAACGACTGAACGCAACGCTGGAATGTTTAAAATGTTTCACTGGGATTCCCGACCCGACTGGTCCTTCACAGGACGCAAAGGTCTTCATATTGAGCAGCATTGTCTGTCACCACTTCTTCTGGTGGTGACCGATCCCAGCAGTCTTTGGGCGGAGGCGAAGGTTACAAGTCACCGCTTCGTCGTAGGGCCGCACAGAAAGACAAACAAGCATTCGCACTCACCACCACTGCCAGTTTAAGGCTCTAATTTGCCTCATATGCATGTTTTTGGACTGTGGGAGGAAGCCAGAGAACCTTTCCAGACACGGGGAGAACATGCAAACTCCTCACAGAGAGGCCCGGGGATCGAACCCGCAACAGTGCCGACTGCTGCACCGCCGTGTCGTCCACTTCTTTGAAATCCACTCGGAAATTTGATCATTAAAATTAAAAAATGAGAATTTAAAGTCCCTCATGGTTTCTCATTACGACTGGAGAGAGATTTCCAGAGGCCACGCTGACGTTGACCTTTGACCTGCCTAAATCCTTTCACTCTCCACCGCGAGTGCAGGTTGTTGCACAGTTTGACGGACGGACGACTCCTCGAGGTGTGCCTGAGCTGTCGCATTTGTGAGACAACACTTTTTTCTTTTCTTTTTTTTTTTAACAGTAGAAAAAGGAGAAAGATGGAGGAGCAGAAGTTTTTTTTTTAAAGGAAGCAGATGGGAGTCAGATGGTGAAGCCATCAACAGCAGCCTTATTCAGACTGAGGAATCACTGTGGGCCGTGTAAACACACACACACACACACACACACACACACACACACACCCACAATCACATGGACCGGCCGAGCCAGGCGGAGCAAAGCCAGAGTCTAAGTCCATATTTATTACCTGCTAATGCAACAGGGCTGCGGGCTGGATTCCCTCTGCCAAAGTCATACAAGCACTCACACTCTCGCAACACGCACACACACATTCTCACATACATTCCATCTGTTGCGTGTCACACCGGTGTGCCGGGGGAAACCGACTTTGGTGACACAACGATAACAAACAGAGAGCGGAGACGGGCAGAGATCGGATTTTAATATGCTGGAAGTCGATAAAGTCATTCATCACGGCGGAGAGACAGGTGGCGTCGGACACCTCCGAGGGCGGCCGTGCCAAGCGATCAACCTCAGGGCAAAAAAAAGGTAACGAGGATGCAAACGGTACGGGCCAAACACAAACACAAAAAAAAGAAGAAAAAAAGAAGAAGAAAGAATCAAACTCTGCTGGCGTGTTGGACTCTGATGAGGAACGACGGCCACGTGCGTGTTGCAACAGCCTGCACGGGGGAGATCCAGCTGGACCAAGATGCACCTCAGGCTCCTCACCTACTGAGTGAACTTTAGCGTAATTAAAGCTGATTTATTTTCTGAGATGTCAAATGAAGATGGAATTTTATTTTTATGTTTTCAAAGGAATTGATGATCGTTTTTTAATATGGAACCACGAGAGCTCTAATAAAACAAACCCCATCGCTCACTCTAATGTTGTTTGGCCTTTTTTTTCTTTGGACCCTAACCCCAGCCCCCACCCCACGGGCCACAACAGTGTGGGCAAAAGACATTCAATTTTTATGTCAGTGCTAATTTTATGTTGGGGCAATTTGAAATTTATAGCAACCGAAGAATCTTTCGAGAAGACGCAGTTTTTAAGCGGTTAACCGCTCACAAATGTGCAAACCAAGTGGAACTTTGCTGCAATAATAAATGAGAGAAGTTATAAAATATTTCAGTAAATGCACTCAATCGCACCCTGCCACCTGTCCACATCCTTTATTTGGTGATGTGAACGCGTCTCCAAAGGAAAACTGCAGGAATTTATTTATCATTATCATCATCTTCATCATCATGACCTTTTCACACAATTCAAAATCATCAGCAATCCACAATCCGGCTTATTTCAAACCATCCAAAAAACATTTTTCAAAAAAACTAACCGACTCTGAGGCAGCTACTGGACCTCGGGCTATTAAAATGTTGAGAAAAAGCGAGGCTGCAGTTTGAGCAGGGACGAACGTTGATCACCTCACGCTCGCCGACGGCTCGTTGTTGTGTTTCGCACCTTGTTAGTGCAGCGGCGGAGCTGCGTCACAGCCGGCGGTGACGCAGCTCAATCCCTGGCTGAACACAGAAGGAGGTCGGAAAACTGCCTGTGTGCCGAGTGTGTGTGTGTGTGTGTGTGTGTGTGTGTGTGTGTGTGTGTGTGTGGCACTTAAGTAGCCCTGAGGGACAGGGGGGTCCTGGGCCTGTTAAATAAATAAACAAACACATAAATAAAGTCAATCGATAGAGGGAGCCTGATCCGGCCCTGCAGGCCTGCGTTTGGCCTCTCGACTCGCAGGTAGAGGCCTGGGGGAGTGGGGGGGTGGGGGGGGGGGAGTGAGGGGTGAGGGAGGGGTGAGGGAGAGAGTAAAGGTTGGATTACTTCTCTCCTGGCGGCTGCAGAGCGAGGCCTGCGCTCTCCCAGTAACACAAAACAGAACCCGGCGTGCTGACACACGCACGCACACGCACGCACACACACACACGCACCTGTCTCCACACTCCCCTGCGAGGCACAAATCACACGCCTATGCAAACTTTAAACCGCCCACACGTCGAACGCATTAGTTCTCCCGCGCCGGCCGCCATTCCTCCCCGAAAAAGCTGAATTTGTCACAGATTAGCGAGGTTAGCGAGGTTAGCGAGCGCCACTCACTCGCGCACTTCCTGTCTGCGCAATCAGTGCGCTTCTTCTTCTAGGGGTTGCCTAAGAGCGCCTGTTGTGCCCTGAGCGAGCGACTGTCACTCATCTTAAAACCCTTTCCCAACTCCTCGGAAGTGAGAGGAAGAACGGAGGAGGGAGGAGTGGGGGGGAAAGAAAATTTAAATAGAGCTGTTGAAGAATTCCATCTGACGGTTGTGAACGCCAGAGGCAGTGTGTGCGAGTGCGAGTGCGTGTGCGAGTGCGTGTGCGTGTGTGTGTGTGTGTGTTTTTAAGCAAACCAAACAAGGAAGAGGCCTGAGCACCACCACATCACCAGTGAGCAAATCAAATCTCAGCAGCCCTTTCCCATAAGCCCTGGTGGACAGCGGCGGCGGCAACTGCTTTGGACGGTCGGTATTCCCGACAAATTAAGACTTGTTCTGAAGTGTGTGTGTGTGGGGGGGTTAGAGAGGAAACAGAAGAGAATGCAGAGAGGGAGAGAGAGAGAGAGAGAGAGAAGAAGAAGAAGAAGAGGCTGGCCGCCGTTCAAGAGAGCAATTCCATCCACATGAGAGAGAAACGCTTCCCAGAACCCCTCAATAATATTTATATTGAGCCGGCGATATTTCTTCTTTTCCGTCTCCTCTTCCTCCCACCTGTGCGCCGCTTGCTGCCTCAGAGCGGACACCTGATAGGCCAGAGCAGGCGACGGCTGAGAGGAAAAACACATGGCCCTCTATCAGGACACACCTGAGGTTTCCATTTTCAGGAACCTCTGAAGAAGGTCTGGATGTCAGGGAGCAGAAAAACAGCCAGTGTTGCTGTTGGGCGGGAGGATTGGAGAGCACGTGCTGTTACTGCGGCGGAAGATATTCACGTCCTCACAGCTGCTGTTTGCTTTTAGAAGGTCCCCATATAATACAAAATTTACTTTGCAAATGTTTTCCGACAGCATTCCTTATCGTGTCGTCGATCTCGCCCGGAATGACGAAAGTTTCCTTTTCACTTATTTGTGTGAGCCAAAAAACACATTTCAAGGCGGATAAAAATCAGCTCCTTGTGATGTCACCGAGGGCAGATCAAGGCAGTGACAAAATCCTTCGTCAGGTGTTGGCTCCGCCATCCTGTAGGAAGGTGGAAGGTGGTGTAGGATGGTGATGCAGATCTAGATCTAGGGGTTGTCAAAGTTGGTAAGGTGACAGCAGGCCTGTCAATGATTTATTGGTTTATTAATATTATCATTATTATTTTATTATTATAAAGTCATATAATTTGGACATATTTTAAGAGACTGAAAAATTAAAGTGATAAAACAGATAAACAGATCAGATCAGTTGTCAGGTGGCTGTGTTATGCAAAATTAGGTTACTTTTTGAACGCCACTGGCGTAGGATTCTTACATTTTAAAGATGATACGTGTTTATATTTGAGGAATTTACTTGGGTAACATGGAATTATTTAATAATTAATTTAAATGTATTGATATCTCAATAAAAAAGATGACTCAATCTTAAAAAAAAAGGTTGAATTATTCAAGTTGCAAGGGCATTTGACCATCTCTGCATTAGACAAATTTGTTATTGGACATTTCACTTTTGCACAGCTGGTGCGCTGCTAATATCAACAAGTGGGGGGAAAACCCAAAACGTGGCATCTGGCCGGCCCCTGTATTTAAGGACAGTGTGGACGTGGCCTAACGACTGACAGATGACTTCCATGGCAGAGTTCACATTAGCCAATGAATGGCTGGTGTGGTGAGGACCTACCCTGAGGGCCAACCAATTAGCCGCTGACAGGAAGAGAGATGCACGGCCAGCGGAGGATGTGGCGGCCAGGAGGCCAGGAGAGAGACGTGGGAACAAGGGGCGGGGAGTTATAGGAGGACAAGAGCCCTCAACCCCCTTTTATTTTTTAAAATGGAATCCTAAAGTATAGAAGTCTTAAGTTTAAAGTGGTTGTGTAGTTAATAAAGAAAGCAGACAAAAGCTTGAATATCGTATTTACAGACATCAAGTCAGGAAGGTGCTGTGGCGGCAAACTGTGAGGCAGAGTGACAGATAACTTCAATCAGCCAATGAGGAGCCAGCTTCACCAAATGCACCAAATATTGACCTCATTGAAAAAATATGGCGGAAAGTAAAAGTGGAAGCAGGAGGAAAGAAATTAGACTCCAGTAAAGTATAGGTACGGCCTTTAAGTACTTAAAGTACAGCAGTAAAGTAGTCACACATCTCGGCTGCTATCTGTACATCACAAGCGTCAGGAAATTATTTCCCTATAAATACATTTTCCCTGACTTGTGCAGTATGGTAATTTTTTGTAGATCATCATTGGAAAAAATGAGCAGGTTGTGGCTTTTATCTTAACTTGAAATCTTAAAAAAAAAAAAAAAAAGATGACTCAACCTCGCTAGGCAACGGTATTCGCTAATGTACGGGGAATTTCTTGGATTCCTGGCACAGTAGCTGCTGCTGCTAAAATCTATTTGAAGACTGACTCAAATGAACAGCTTCAGTAAAACAGCTTCTCACACCAGCTGCAAACAGTACAGATTCCAAAACCATGCCTTTGTTGAGGCTGAATCTTAACAGCAGGCGAGCGAACCAGAAAAAATAAAAACAGGACTAAAATCTCAGCCGAAATGGAAAGCACACCTCTAATTACTCGACCGGACCAATTTTCTTGTACTTAACGTTAGCATGCGTGCAGTCAAGACTGCTAACAGCAGCGCGACGCTGTTCTGGACACGCAAACGCTGCCAGACGGCGACCTGAACACAAAACGAGCGTGCAGAAACAACAGAGCTGACAGGGTGAGTGCGCTCGCATGTTAGCGCTCAGACTTCCAGCCAGACGCTGCCAGAGTGTCACTAAGACTCCAAGTCTGTGGTTAAAACCATGAAGGGAAGAGCATAAAGCACGTTTTAATCCGGCAAATGAATGCTGCCCAGAAAAGCCAACGCAATCAAACTGCAAATCCCCATTTATTTTTCATTTTATCATCCAGCCTCATACCAATTCTGCCATGATGTCATGTTAGTTTTAGATGTTCATTCAATGGAGGTCGCCGCGTTGAACTGTCTCATCAGCAAATTCCATCTGAGAAAGGCCGCCCTGGTGTTAACCCCTGGCCTCTGATGTCACGCAGTTATCACACATCTTTCTTATACCACACGTGACTTTGTGTTAAAAAGTAAAACAAAACAAAAAAAATCACAGTTTTGTGAAGATTCAGGTGTAGATATATATGCTGATGAATAAATAAATTGGGGAAAACACGTAAAGTATTTTCAATTGCCATACAAACAGATCTCTGTAAATGTGGTGCATTATCCCTTTAAGCGTCAAAGCTAAGGGAGAATATTTCCATCGTATTGTTTATTCCAACATGTTTTGCTGGTTTGCCACAGACAAGCAGAACCACAGGAGTTGAAGGTGTAAGTTTTTATGTCCTCTGTACTTTGGAAATAAGCCTCTGGAGGCCATACGTCATCAGAAATTCACCCTACTTTCATTGGGGTTTTGCACTTGAGACCAAAAAGGGAAGCCGGCAGTGAACGTTTGCCATCTTGTGAACACAATCCGTTGCGGCAGAGAAAACTACACAAGATTTTCGCTCAAACAATCTTTTCCTTTTTAATGCCTTTTAAAAAAAGAAATCTGTTTTACTCTCACCAGACGTGTAACCACAGCGGCTGAACCCAGGCCGTTTTAAAGGGGGGCGCCGTGCTGCACGACCTGCGGGGAACGTGGTGGACGAGCGCTTGAATTATGAATTGCTTTGACCCGCCGACCCCTGCTGGGGTTGTGCGAGGCGAGCGCCCGGCGATATGGGCGACACTTTATATTCCTTGCTCCCCGTCGGACATTAAGCGGTGACATCACAGCCCGACCTCCCGACATCCAGCCGGCTCGTTCCAGATGCTTTTTAGCTCATAAGCGCTCCTGCCAGCCGAGGTGACGGCCACGGGCCGAGGAAACGGCAGAGTGGGGGAGGGGAAGGAGCAGGTGCAGCGTCTGGAGAGCCTCAAACGGCTGCTTGAGAGGGGAAAAGGCTCACGCAACAAAATCCAGCAACGGAGATGAAGGAGGGGGTGGGGGGGGTTGCTGTGCATCACTGCGAGACGTCAGAGGGAGCTGCGTTTCCAAAAACGCCACCTGAACTCACGGCTGCTCACATTTCACACCAACCTGGACTCAAGAAAACTCGGAGAGAAGTTGAGTCTTTGCTTTCCTCTCGCTAAAGACACTTGCAGCTGTTGCTTCCACACAAACAGTTCAACTTCCTTTCAGCTCGCCTTCTCTTCTGTCACACTTAAACAGAACTGCCACCAGGAGGGGATTTTGGTCGGAGGTTTTGGCTCAAAAAGTCTTTCTTACAGAAGGGGCCATTGACTCGCACGGCTATTACCGGCTATTAGGCAATTAGGGTATTATGTCACTTTAGTGCCGACTGGACTCCAATGCAGCAGGTGTTCAAAAGAGAGTTTGAATGAACCAGACTTTTGCTTGTGCAGCGGCAGCGCTGGGTTTCAACCAGCTGAAGTGTTTTCTCCGCGTTTCAGGTCCGTTCGAAGCACTTTTAGAGGCCACTTCAAAGACCTGCCAGCGTTTCGACAACCCTCCCAACATCAGTCCCTTTGCCAGAGAGGCTGGGAGATATTGGAAACACATGTATAGCACTGCAAAAACAACCATCAACAATTGTTATGCATCTCTTATTCCTGGCCAAAAATGTAATAATAATTATAGTTAGGACACACCTGCTCAAGCAGCGTTTCCTTACTACTTTCTACATTGTCGATACATACTGAAGACATCAAATATATGAGCAGGATGTGGTTAATTTAAAAAAAAAATGTAAAATATAAAATGCGTTTGTGTTATTTCACTATTTTTTGTTACTTTATAATTCCATATGTGTTCATTCACAGATCTGAGGCGTTCAGTGAGAACCTACAATGCAAAAAAGCCATGAAAACGGAAGAAAAATCATTTCACGAGGTGTGTTCAAACTATTGACTGGTAGTGTGCCTATGATACGTCTTTATCAGCCATAACTCCTGTCGGGCGAGGACCAAGAATCCCTGCGTTAGAGATTATATCCGCTTTGATGGATTATCGAGCATGAAGGGCTCAATAGGGACGAGCCAACAGAGCCCCGAGCGTGATCCATCGCTCTCAGCGGCTCACATGCATCATCCGCCAAACATGAGAAGGACCCTGAACTGTCGGCCAGCCGCAGTCGAGCAGTAAAGTACACACGGGCGGTCCCTTTGACCAACGGCTGAGCACGTCCGACTGCAGAAGTCATTAAAGTTCTCCATCTTAGTTGAGTTTTTCGAAGGTTATCTCAGATTCACGCAAGATATCGGACAAGAAAGGCCAGGTTTGGACGGAGGTCTGCAACATCAACTGGGATGGGTTAATGATAAAAACGTCTCGTGTTCGCGCGGCCACGTTAATGTAAACAGCAGGTGTGAGCAGGAGGCCCATCCGTCCGACCCGGCACTCTGCAGCGGCGACGATGGCGGTGGAGGAGAAAACCCATCAATCCCTGGAGCGCCGCGCGTGGAAAAGTGATAAAGATCTTCGCAAATGTCCAGTGATGAAGAGAAATTGTCCCAGTGGCTTAAGAAAGCCATTAGTCTTTCAACAAGGGTCGGACTGACCGGCAAAGCACTTGGATGGACGTGGCGTTCAGACGGAAGCGTCCGCTGCCAGAACAGCTGGGCAGGTAGCAGTTTACCGAAAAACTACTGCAAAAGACGTCGTCGTAGTTGACCCTTGGTCAGACCATCCCAGAGCAGCTCTGCATGATCCATTATCCTGAGAACTCAAAAGCAACATATGTAGCCCTCTGTTTACAGTCTGTTTTTATCTTACAGGCCTTATTGTATTGCATTATATTCTTTTATTTTTTATAAAAAAGGAAAAAAACAAGGCAGCCCCAAGGTGGAGGAACCAACACCTGGCTGGGGGTGTGGCCATTCACCTGACAGATGCAAAGTTGGTATTACTCAACGTCGCATAAGGCTGTGATGTTATAAAGGGCACTGGAAGGGGAACGAGTAAAAGCACGGAAGGTCCTCATGCTGAAGGTCCCAGCTGTTTTTTGCAACGCTGGAGGGGACAAATTTGTGAAGAACACAAAATGTTATTATAACAAAACCACATCATCGGTAAATAAAGATTCTTATAGAAGCCAAACATTTGCAGTATTTGTTCTTGGCTTTAAACCCAGTGTCAGAACGCGTTGAGGGGCCACGGTGTAATCCAGCTCCTGCCGAGTGGGAGCTCCCGTCCTGCACCAGACGACGCTCTTCTCTGTTGATTCATCATATCAGAGAGGCGACCGAGCACACACGCTTCCTACACAAACACTCTTTTGTAGGGTCAAGTCATGTCAAGGGTCAGACCTGAACGGGTCGACGGTTTCTCTCAGGACTCTTAGTCTTCTCATTCATCACGCTGAAAGCGGATAAGATAAGCACCAGTAGCTCACGTTCCCTTTCCCATCAATCTTAAAAAAAAAAAAAAAAAGCCATACTCTGTTCTGCTGGCCGTGGTCCTACTGACTCTCAGAGGCCGACACACTCCCTAGCATTCGCTAAACTTTCACCGTTTTTTTATTTTTGTTTTAAAGTTTTTACTTTTTTTGTTCAAATCCCCCCAAAAAAGTCAGCTTCCGTTTTTTGTTCTGGATTAGTTGAAGTAATTTTTGTTTCCATTATTGACATTTCTTTCTAACAACAAACAGAAAACAACAACAACAATGGAAAGAAAAGCCAAAAATAGACCAGCTGTGAAACTGTCTAAAACTCGGGCTTCCCACTCAGCTCATCTTCTGGTGTACAGTCAAAAAGCTACGTCTACGTCTGAATACTGAAGGGAAACTTAGTCTCTGGCGTTAACCCAACAGGACGGAATATTAACAATGTCGTCAATTTGCATGTGAGACAACCAGATAGGAAAAATACTCTTCCCCTTTCTGACTCAGCCTTAAAGGGGCAGATAAACCTGCACCTGTGACAGTGTAAAGCCGGATAAATTTCCGCTCAGGTTCACCATTTAGTGCTAAATGTGATGCAACACTAACAAAAAGGGATTCAGAACGGCAAAGAGTGAATTGTGCATGGTGGGAATCCATACAAGCGACTCCTGCAGGGCAGAACGAGGCCCTGAAGGCAGTGAAAAATAAAGAGCTGTGTCTGTGTCTGGGAACTTGCAGGGTAAAAGGGAAAAAGGTGGTCAATTTAATTCAAGGCCGCAACATTGTTTGTACACATATTTGCACATTAATATTGTTTTTTGTTTTGTTTGTTTTTTTAACTGCAGCCTCACAGCAGAGCGGCCACAGGTTTGATTCCCAGGCCCGGGGCCTTTCTGTGTGGAGGCTGCATGTTCTCTCGGTGTCTGCGTGGTTCTCCAGAGGTCCTCCAGCTTCCTCCCACGGTCCAAACACACGCACGTCAGTCTGACTGAGGGTTCTGAATTTCCCGTGGCTGCAGGAGCAGCTCCATTTAGGGAAAAATGGAGGAGCAGAGCGCAGATTTTTCTCAGAATATATTTCCAATTAAGTTTACTTGCATATGAGGGCACATCACTTCAACTTAACTCTGCTGCACATCACAGTCAAACATTCTCGATTCTTGAATTTCCACCCGAAAATTGGCAAATATTGTCTGAATTGAGTTGAAGGAACGTCTCAGATGAGCGCTTTCACAGTTTCTTAATCAGATCAATCAATGACATCAAGGTCACGTTCATGGATTTAAAAAAAAAAAAAAAAGCTCACAGAAGTGGTCGTTTTTTTTGCTTTCAATGTTGTTTTTGGAAACTAATTAATAAGCAGTTGTAGTAAAAGAAAATTAAATGCAACAATGATCACGGATAACTTTACAATTTAAAAAAGTATGGTGGCTCCAGCTACTGTTGGTCCAACTTTACTGGCTCTGCCCTCCGAGTCAGGCAGAACAACCAACTTGCCTACAAAGTGTGGCTTGCAGAGAAAAAGAAAAAAAACCTCCCTCTCTGTGACAAGAATGAATCAAGACTTCAATAAACAGTTTGAATCCATGGAGATAAATGTCAAGGCCCCGGCTTGATGGGTATCACACTGATATGAATCAGCGGCCGATGCTGGCAGAAGTGTGGCAGCTGCGGCGCTGCAAGCCATCCCTGTCAAAACATGGCACGAGGAGAAAGATGTTTTGATAGTCCTCTCGTCAGACACCCACAAACCGAGGGGAGGAAAATACCAGGGAAACCACACAATTTACAGCCTCTCATCCTTCAGTTAAAGCTTTATTGTCGCCACTCTAACCAGCATCGGTTGGGTTTTAAAGAGTCAGACTACAGAGCCGAGCGGTTGAGGCGCGAGCACTGTGGTCGATCAGACGTCGTCCCAGTCCGACAACGTCGGCTTTGACTCAGGCGCTTCGGGCCGCGTGACTGAATTACTTTCCAGTGAGTCATCTCGGCCTCGTCGTTCACACGGAAGTTGGATCCAAGTTCACCTCGCGCCACCAAAGATGAGAAACACGAAAAACGGGACCCGTAAAGAAAAGAGGGGTCACGTTTTTATGAAGATTTTTTTTTTTTTATGATGATTTAACGCAGTGGCCACGGACCATTGAAGCCATAAAGCTGAACTGGTGTGATGGGACGGCAGAGTGGGAGCAGCGGTGAGGAAGTGCACCGTGGCGGAGTGCAAACATCCAAGACAGTGCTGATCCTAGCATGCCATCTAGTGGTAGGCGGTAAAACAACACACTCAGGGAGGCCTTGCAGTGTTTTAACTGAGGGTTGACGGGCATCAACACCAGTGTGTCGGATGCTAACTGATACGCCTTCACCGAATGCAAATCATTTCTCACTGTTGTGTCCTCGTTTACTTTCTTATAAACCCCTCGATATGACCGTGATTGATTTTCTGCCTCATTCGGCCGGAAACCAAAAGGTGCCGACTTGCAGCACCTGACAGCTACTTTTAAATTGAGGGGTAGACTCGCATGGGGTAGATTAATGAGGAACAGGAGGAAAATCAAGACTGTCTGAAAGTCTAGACTGGAACAGTCAACGTGACATTAAAACTCACCGTTGAATATTCAAAACGCGGGGGAGGGGCTTTGTTAAGGTCTGCATTTCAGGCACAACCGCCTCCGCTGCTGTTGACTGATACCAGAGTTGAGTGAGAGTGATGATTTGGACCGGGGTGACTACAGACTTAACAGGATTAGAGCCGATGCTCTGCATAAACATCGCTGAATTTCTTTCCTTCCAGCAAGTAGCAACGTAACCAGATCCCCTTCTTTGAGCGAATACAATGTACTGAGCAGTGTGGTGGTTTCAAAACAATACATGGAGGTCAGAGGCAGCAAAATGGAATACATGTCCGTGAATGAGAGGGTGAAGAAGGTGGAGGGAAGGCGCGTGTGCGAGCAGGATCAGAACAGGTGGAGAACATTTTCAGCTGTGATGTTTGATAGAGGAGGGCCAGCAAGAGAGGAGAGGTGTAGAAAGAGAAAGAGTGAGTGACACTGACGGAAAAGACAGCTGGCAGAGCTGGAGCGCGTAGAGGTCAAGATGTCAGCAGTGACCAGGATGGACTGGATCAGTGATGATGTTTTGGAGATGAAGCAGAGTGACATGGTTTGGACGTGTCCGGAGTAGGGACAGAGAACATCTGGCCACAAGCACGGTGAGGTTGGACCAGGCAGGCAGGAAGGAGATTTATGGATGAAGTGGAAAAAGACGACAACGAAGAAGAAGAAGAAAAAAAAAAGAAAAAGAAGAAGAAGAAGAACTCTTGCATCATTTTCAAACTTTTTGAGCTATACCATGATCTACTCAATCTACTAAGAGACCTTCTGCCCACCGCCATGTGAGAGGCCATGTGAGAGGCCATGTGAGTCCCTGATCAACACGTGACCACGACCAAGGGCAGTGGATGGTGGTGCCAGTGTGAGGAGGCGAGGAGGGGGCACAACACACAACACACAACGCACCGCCGCCGCCACCGCATAAACAAATTCATCTTGACAGCATCGTTTGGTCAAAGGAGCCAGAGACGTGGAGGGCGGAGAAGTAGGCCCAGAGAAAATGAATTACCTCGGTGACACGTGTCAAAGACGATCGCCGCGCACGCCCTCCAAATCCCCGCTGCCGCTGCCGTTTCATCCGCCGCCGTTGGTATGCACGCGAGCCGCGCCGCTGCCTCCAAATGTATTCATTTATTCAGAGCCCCGCGGAGAAATCACAGTGTCTTGTTGTTCTTTTTTTCCCCTTTTTGTTTTTTTCTCTCCCATCCCCCACTTCTGTCTCCCTCCCCGACCGTCCAGATGGAATTTGCGTGAATGACATCGGTTTAGTGAGGCAGAAAATAAGTACAGGCTAGCGGCGGCGGCGGCGGTGGACGGGACTCGATTACAGCCGCAGCCTCCAGAAGCCGAGAGACGGGATGGAGAGACAAGTGTCACCTTCATACACTCCTCTCTCCCTCCGTGCATTCTCCTAAGAATACTTCATCATCCGAGTGCCCCCAAGACTTAATATTCACCAGTGAGATTGAAACTGTGGGCCAATTAAAAGAAACGCTCGCAAATCAAAAGATGTGAAGGACACAGAAGAGAATTAGGGCCACAAGAAGAGAAAATTTTCAACTTAAAACTCAAAATGGAAACTTTTTCAAAATCTCCTTCCTGTAATATTTTTTTCTTCTTGTGTCCGTTTACGCCAGCTGAGAGTGTGTTTTTGTTTCTCTTGTATGTACTCCGCTTTAGATCAACATGACTTTAGTCTGTGTTTCTGATGGATGACTGAGAAACGGATGACTGGATGAGAAAGAGACAAAGCAGCAGCAGAAGTTGATCCTACCTCTCTGAGGACGGTGCTGCCGTATCCTCTGTACAGGCCCCGGACGCCCTGTGTGGAGACACCGCAGTTTCACAAAATCACACTGATGACAGGCCAAAGTCCTACCACTGACGTTAACCTGGTTCCACTGATTCATTAATTAACTTCAAGTCAATGAGTCTCATAGGAGCATCATTCTATTGACGTTAAAGAGTGAAAATGCTGTTTTGTTTTTTTTTTCACCAAGGTGTTGGTGAAGATGTTGTGGTTTCACCAAAACAAACCGGCTCCCTGCACGTCTTCAAAAAGGAAAAGTTTTTTTTTTGTTTTGTTTTTTAAATATCATAACATTCACATTAGTTCTACCACACAGTTAATTATTAACAACTGTTTCTATAGGTTTTAGCAGGATAATTTGTTGTTGAAGTGAACCCGAGTGCTTGGACGCGCTGCGTACCTCTTCTTTAACTGTGGCCAACAGGATGCGGTAGGTGGTGGAGGTCGGCGAGGCCTGCGTCCTCTGTTTGACCACCTCGGTGGGAACCCGGATCAGACACGCCACCTGCAGACAGAACAGGACTTAGGTAAAGGATGCCGGCCTGGAGCTGAGAAAAATAAAAATCCTATTTCCAATACTTCCAAAGTGAATTTCACTCAAATACGACCCTGGCCGCGTGCAAACACGCCCTCCCTCCGCTAGGCGCCACTTGGCTCAGACAGAGCATTAACCAGCTGATGTTTGGTTTTATTAGCAGCTGGTTGGCCAAATTAACAAGTCAACTCGCACCTGAGAAACAGGTAACGCGTTCATCAGGCCGACATCGATTCCGTCAAACACCCTGAAGGATCCGGACACACATGCACACCTCAGCAAACACAAAGTTCCGGCTCATCCGCCCACCGCGTGTCCACAAATACACGCAGCGC
Organism: Nelusetta ayraudi; assembly: GCF_046127955.1. Classification (NCBI taxonomy): domain Eukaryota; kingdom Metazoa; phylum Chordata; class Actinopteri; order Tetraodontiformes; family Monacanthidae; genus Nelusetta; species Nelusetta ayraudi. The sequence continues at coordinate 3,201,560 of NW_027466218.1, forward strand.
TGACAGCGAGAGAGCGACGGCGGAGATGAATATTTATGCGTCATAACCGCCGTTGCCCTACAGGGGGCAGGCGCTGCTGCCCACCTGGTGACTCCATTTCCTATTGCTGCCGCATGGGAGTGCGAAGCGGTGGCAAACGGCAAGGAACCTCGCAGAGCCACTGATGAGCTCCTGCACCCCCGGCCAGCTGTGAGTCTCTCTGGCATTACGAGCTTCAGTGCAACAGCGCCACCATCAGCAGGTCCCCGGCATTACAGGGTTGTTGGAGGGAACAAAAAGTGATAGAGAAGCTGGTGATGACTTTTTTTTAATGTTTTGTATTATAATGATCATCACAGTCTTTGAAAAATAACACTACCTATCAGCAGAAAACAGCATATTTAGCCCTCTGTTTACAGCCTCCTGCTAAAATGCTGGGTTGTCCTGGTAAACCTGATGGTGTGTTGGATCTTTCACATGTTTGGCAGGAGGAAAAAAAAAAAAAACAAGGCAGCCACTGGGAGGCCTTAGAGGTCGGGGCCAAACATCTGGTCACCAGCCTGGGAGAGGAAACAATGCCCTCAGTGAGATTACAGAGATTTCCATGGTTACAATAAAAGTAATTTGAGTTTCCTACCTATAGAAGGGTTCTTATTTATATATAAGAATAGAAATGAAGAGCAAGGGTCTTGCAACCAATTAGCTGCCATCTTGAGATGCCAAATTTCTATGGAAGCCTGGTGTGGACAATCCAGACCGCCTGACACGTTTTCTATTTCGTGTGTTGTTTCGTTTGCACCCTCAAATAAACCAACGGAGAAGAAGGACGAGGTATCCAGGCACTGTGAGAGAGGTCCAGTGAATCTAGCATATTTTTATTTTGGGAACATTAAATTAGCATTCTGACCCAGTCCAAGTCCAAGTTTTTACTTAAATAACAACAAAAAAAAAACATTAAAAAACAAAACAAAACAAAAAAAAAGACAGTTGCTCCAGGATGTGTCGCCAAAACCCCTGACAGCTGTGAGAGGCCTCTGTTCCGTCACACACTTGTCTTCTCCTTCGTCTACCCTGCGCATCACCAAGGACACCTCAGGAGCAGCAGCTTGAAAATATGCCTGGGCACAAAGTGAAGGATCAGAAGCCGAGTGAAAACTTAGGCTGAAAATCGATGGAAACACTGCAAAACTCTGCCATCGCAGCTCAGTGTGTTGTTTGTTTTTCCCAGTTTTTAAATTTTTTAAATTAAAAATTAAAAATTAAATCGGAACTTGTGTCCACACAGAATCCCCTCTCTAATGGTTATTTCATCTCTGCGTTAAAGCGGCGACATTCCTCACCGCAAAGCAACACTGCCACCAAGTGGCCGAGCGCCTCACCGGCGCCACTTTGCCTGTAATAACCACGGCGCGTGCATCCGCGCGAGAGATCTCATTTTGGCCTCCCTTTGGTCGGGCTCCCGTTTATAATACATTGGACATCATGTTTTCCCCCGCACCGGCTCTCCAAAGGAACCGGAATCAGGCGGCTAAATGGAAAGAAAGTGGCTATGACAAGTAATTACTGACGTAATTGGATGTGGGGCCTCCGAGTTGAGGCAGCCTCTCCTCTCCTGTCGCGCCGAGGGGGGAGAGAAGGTGGAATGAGCCGGAGATTATACCAAATGAATTAGGGACATTGTTTATTTGGGGAGTAATTTGCACCACCGGCTCTGGGCGAGCGGGACGTGAAGTGGACGGAAGATTAAGCGTGAAATCCCTGCAGAGGAGGGGAGGGGGGGGGGGGGGGGGGGGGCAATCCTGCTGCATTCGTGAGGAGGCGCGGCCAGTAAATCGAAAGACGTGCGGCTCGGTTTTCTTCCCATTTAGGCCGTGGCTGCTGGTCAGCTGACTGGAAAGGTGACACACCTGTTCCTGAAACCTTCCGTCTGGTGGAAGGGGCAGCGGCCGAGACTCCGGCAGCCATTCATCGTTATTTACGAGCTGCTGCGTTCGTCGGTTGGTTTTAATTAAAGAAAAAAAAAAAAAAAAAAACCTCGGCTGCCCTCCAGTGATTTGAACCTTCCACATCCCGCTGGCGTCTTGTTGTTCACCCCACTGACAGACACTGTGTTCAATTTCCCGCTCTGGCCGCCCGACAAGGAGGCGAGACGCATGTGTGCGCGCGTGTGTGTGTGTGTTATGAAAGTCACCACACATACTATTGATGTCCGTTGAGGACACAGCGGTGGGAAAGAAATAAAGTCAGGGAAAAGACACAACAACGCCGGCCAGCGACAGGCAGAAACGGGCAGAATTAGCTGAGGCTCGCAGCACATTACTGGCAAAGCAGAGGATCAATCTGCTAAATGAGTTGCTGCTGCTGCTGCTGCTGCCAGTCAGTCAGGCAGTGAGAAGGCCAAGATACTTCATCGCATCCTCAACTTTAACAAGGGAAAAAAAAAGAAAAAAAAGAATTCACATCGCTGCAGCAACACAAACTTTTTTGTGTGTGCATTTGGGCTGGAGTAGATATTTTGTTGTTGACTTGTTACCTGTTAAATAAACTAATGGTCAGAATTTTCTTTTGTTTGTTCATTATCTAAAAAGGGGGTGAACAGAGGAAGGAGAAGAGGACCGAGCGAGCCTCCCAATTTAAAAACGCCGGCCGCTGAATCGCAGATGGCGGCGCTGCTCGGAGACGTGGTTTATTCCTCGCCACAAACTAAAGTGGCTGCCAATTTCCACCCCTGAAACATCCCCCTCCTCCTCCTCCTCCTCCTCCTCCCCCCATCTTGTCATGTCACACTGTATTTTCCAGAACATCGTCTCCGGGACGTGTGACAGGGAAGGTGGCGCTGGATGGGGGGGTGGGGGGGGGAGGCGGGGCCTGGGTTATGGATGCGCGAGCCGCCTGGCCTTGACAAATGAGCTTTCAGGGCAGACGTCGAGTCGACGGGAATGAAGATAAATCTGCCCTAATGGCTGGATAACGGCCTGCTAGAGCCTGACACACGCCATCAGCTTACACATTCTTTACGTCCCACCGCCGCAGCCGCCACTGCACTCCTGCAAACATGGCCACACACCGGCAGCTCTGTCGCGGTCTGGATCCACCCCAGCTCTTCATCACAACAACTTCTGACTCTCATCCTCTGTTCTTTTTTGCTTCACCTCATTTTGGTCTTCAACTTTAAAAAGAAAGTTGTGAAATACAGGATTTTGCCAACGGCGAGGTGTCTCTCCACGGTGCCTTCTGAAGTTGTTGTCCAGCTCCATTCAGGAACATCCGCGAAAGCCTCAAAAGTCGACAGCACAATGTTTCTATTGCGGGTGCTTGTATTCCTCTTCGTCCCTAATGGGACATAAGGCTTCAGGCTTCAATGAGCGATCTCCATTGCATTGGGTCCCTGCAGCATGTTGCGCCTCTCCCCTGACAGATTCATCCGCTCCAGCTCTTGTGTCACAGTTCTACGCCAGCTGGTTTTGGGCCTCCCAGGTGGCTGGTGGTGTCCATCTTAAGGCCACCTTTGGGATGTGGTCCTGCTCCATCCTCAGCACATGTCCGAGCCACCTCAGGTGTCTTGGTGATGCTCCGGCTCCTTGTTGAGTGTTTGGATATAGTATTGGACCAAGAGATCTGGCGTATTCGTCTGAGGCTTCTGTTGTGGAACACCTCCATTCTCCTCGTGTCTGTTCTGACCACTCTCCAGCTCTCAGAGCCGTAAAGCAGAACAGACCTGACATTGTTTTTGTCTAGGAGCATCTTAGTTTTAAGGCTGTATTGTTTAGATCTCCAGATGGAACGGAGTTGGGAGAAGGCAACTCTGTTCCATCTGGAGATCTAAACAATGCAATGTTGTGGGTGTTGCACAGAGCAAACAGTTGTATTGATCTGATCCAGTGACCCTGGCGGAAACAGACTTTTAAAAACATGATCCATGTTTTCTTCCAGAGTCTAAACTAGTTTGGAGTGTTAAATGAGGGGTCAAAATAACTGAAGACAATAAATACTCACATGAACAAACTGTAATGATGTCAGATATCAGCCAAAAGAAGGTTTAATGATGCCAGTAGAGCCTTTTAATCAGTGGACTGTTTACCTTTAACCATTTCGTGTCTTCCTATACCTTCTTTTCTACAAAGATGACACTTTAATTTCTTTTCACAAAAAGGAAATATTGTCTGGTGGCTTCCAGAAATCAGTTCAATTATCCACCCTTCTAAATCTAATCTATTTATTTGTGAGCAAGGCCTTCGTTAAACAATGCGTGACAATTATAAAAAAGAGGGCTTTGACTGAAATGCTTCCTTTCAAAAATTCCTTACATTACACCCTCACATCTTCACTGATAAATGTTGAAATGCGTAAGCTCCAAAAAAAAAAAAAAGGTTGGTAATGTAATCCTATTTAAAAGAAAGGATTTATGGATTAATCATCTTATTGTTCCACTTGACAAAGGTTTCCTGCAGCTTATGTCAGCGAGCGCAACAGCTCTTAATTAAAAGATCATTTGTGACAGGCGAGGGGAGGCGGAGCCCTGGGATGCGATGCGATGTGGACACCGTTGCATCATGGTGCGAGTGTTAGGGGCCTGGCGCAGGGCAGGGCGAGGGGAGGCCTTTCATGGGTAAGCCGGCAGATTACTCTGTGAGAGTGGGACGTATCCAGCAGCAGCAGCAACGCAGCGCAGCGCCACCTACTCCCCCGCGCCGGATTTGCGTCTTTGATGTGCGCAAATCCTGGACTAGCAGCGACGGGGCTAAAGGTAACCGCAACCTCGGTCTCACCTTTTGCGCTAATGCGGGCTCGTGTTACGTACAAAAACTAGGCAGGGAAAAAAGCCACAAGTCTCTGTGCCGCTGAGTCTCACTCTGAAGAAGGCACACATTGACTTTTTGTCAGAAGCCCCACGACTGCACCCAGCGCCTTCCACAGCCACTCATAGACATTCATTGAGGTGCAAAGACGGCACTCAAAATGTTATTGAGCGCTAATGTAATGTGAAATATTACAGTGTCCACCAAATGGACCCTTGCAGTTCTGTGACTTAACAATATAGGCACTGATATTCAGGATCTGTTTGCCTTTAGAGATTTAGAAAAAATAACTTAAGGAGAAAGGAGCTTATTAGCGAACGTTTTGGATTGAAATTTCACGGAGCAATGTGCCCTCTTCTGCTGGTTTGGTAGGAAGGTGACTGAACTTTCTGTTCAACACAATCAAAGGAGACCAATTACAATGTTTACTGCCAGTTGAGCCACCTAGCAACAGCTTGAGGCTTCTGATTGGTGCAGGGAGCCGTTGTGCACCGCAGTGTTTTCGGAAACTGTTCCACGGTCACAGAAGCAGAAGGACATCCGCCACCGAGAAAAGCCTCAAGTCCTCGTCTCTCTTCTTCTTTTATTGTAAAAGAAGCATCATCATTTTGCAGCTTCTGTAGCATCAATGCTAATCCCTTAAACACCATTAAGTCTTGCTGCTGCTTAATTACTTTGTTGAATTTTTGTTGTTTGAGTGAAGCTTGTGGCCACCGTGTTTTCTTCAACTGATCAGATGCTGACTGGTCACTCAAACACCTCAGATCGACATGGTTTTAAGACCAGCTGCAGCGCACAGCTAGAAGCACGGGGAACTGGCTCCCGTTGTGGAATAATCCCAGTTCATCAACATGCAAAACTTAAATCACATCCATCCAAAAGCCATGAATACTGAAAAACCTCGGCATTTTGCACCACACACCACGGTGCGAGCGCGTGGGGCGTCGCCTCACCACTTTCCGTACCTAGCGCCCCCCTCTGCTCACCTTCATGCCAGTGTGAATACGTTAGAGTCACAAAAAACAAAAACAAAAAAAAAAACACTGCTGGGTGGCTGCAGCTGCTGGGGCGGCGATGGACTGAGGAAATAGCTCAGCTGTTGGGTGCAGACCCATATTCCCAAGACTGAAATCAGCCGAGTTGCTGCAACTGAGCTGGGAAAGTAGATGAGTCAATAAGCGATAAATGGGGCCTCATTTGCGCAGCCAGTGGAGGGAAAATACTGGGAGAGCAGCGAGGAAGACCTCAGCTGGGTCCCTGAGTCTGCAGCCAAAACCACACGCCTGCCCCTGCTGCCCTCGCGTGTGTGTGTGTGTTATGAAAGTCACCACACATACTATTGATGTCCGTTGAGGACACAGCGGTGGGAAAGAAATAAAGTCAGGGAAAAGACACAACAAGTGCAAGAGGGCGGCTGACTTCCTCGACATTGACAGCACAGCAGAAGAGAAAGAAAATCAAATAGAGTTGGGAAAAGTTTGTCTGACTTACCACTTCTCCCATGGAGGCGGCGAGCATGTGAGTGGCAGGTGCCACATGCGGCGCAGCGTGAGCTCCGCCGGCGCCCAGCAGGGACTTGATGCAGTCGTAGGTGACAAAGAAAGCAGCAGCTGTAACCAAGCAGAACCGCAGCCGTTTGAGGCCCATTAGTCGACCAGCGCGGAGCAATTAATATCCCTTACTACCACTGACAGAGGAGACAGAGGAGTGTGTGTGTGAGTGTGTGTGTGTGTGTGTGTGTGTGTGTGTGTGTGCGCGATTGCATATGTAATCAGGTTAAAAGCTAAAATCCGTCTCAGTTGGACAGTCTAGCTCTTCTTCTTTTTCAACCACTTGTCACAGACTTCCTCAAAACTTTGAAATGACACAATTGGAGAAAAAAAAAAGGGGGGTTATGTTCAAACAGCCAACGCCAGAATTTCTGTCCTGATTATAATCTTTGATTGATTGTCTGTGAAGGTTTTCAGTCATCCAGGTCATTAAGTTGAGGCAACTGGACTGCTGGATTTGTATCTTTCTTTCAATCAGACATGGGTTTTTCCTACCAATGACTTGTTTCAGCAGAGACATCCGCCTTCCTCACAAAATGTCACTTGGTGGCATATGCCACATGTCTTCATCAGCTGGTGTTATGGAGGCGTCAGGTCAGTCACGCCTCCGTATCACCACCTGATAAAGAGTCACATATGCCGCCGTGACACTTTGTGAGGAAGGGGGAAGTCTCCAAAGGTAAGAAAACCCATGTTTGTTTAAAAGAAACAATATAAATCCATTAAAAAGCGAAGACATAATGAACACAATTAATCGAACTTGACTTCTGTTGCCATGTTGAAGACGCTTTGACTTCTTCAGTTATAAAAACTTGGAGGTGGTCCAAAAGGAGATTTACTCACACTGCTAGCAAAGGTGTTTTGTTGTACTGACAAGAGTGAAAACCACGCACTGTATTATTCTGACGACTCTGTGGCGTGGTGGAGTTTCTATTGGGATTATTTCCCTCATATTTCCTTGTGAACAGACCCTGCATGAGAACAGCCAGTGCATCCCACAGCAAATAAAATTCATGGCTTCAATTCAAATCCCTAAGAGAATTTTTTTTAATATTAGAATCAAAAGTTAGGCGAACAAGTACATCCTATTCAACTGTGTTAATAGATTAATTCCTGAAAAAAAAAAAAATAATAATTCTCATATTTTGTATTTTTATACGATCTCCCCAGAAAACAGCAAAATTAGCCCTTGGGTTTCCACATCCTGCTAACGACAATGTTTTGTTGGACTTTCCAAACACACAAGCCAGTCTCAGAGGGCAGAGCCAACACTCGGTAGTGCCCTTTGTGACAAAGAGCTCATTTACAACCCTGCACATTTTGAAAGTTGTGCAAGCAAAAGAAGTAAAGGATGGACTTTTCTCATTTCCGTGGCATCATATGGAACCAAATATACAGTTAAAACAAGTGGTCGATTATGCAATCAACCCATGAAGGAATGGAATGGAATGGTAGGAAGGATTTCCAACAACAAAGAACAGTGAACTTTCATCCGTACAAACATCCCGCTCCCACAATGCATCTCTCACCATTAGGGAAGGAGCCCACGGCAGCAGATGGGACCCCAGCGTAGATGCCCTTGAAGCCCCCGGCCTTGTAGAAGCCCTGCTGACTCTGCAGCCTCGTCTTAATGGTATCCAGAGGGAAGAGGGTCAGATCCACGCACATCCCTGCACAGCCTCCAGCCTGTAGACGTGCGCGCACACACACACACACACACACACACACACACACACACACACACACACACACACACACACACACACGCACACACACACCCTGTTAGGTGTAACTCACAAACTATGTGAAAGATTTTATTTTAAAACCCAATAATATGACTACTAGCCTGAATAGTGTAAAATGAAATCGCAGCATTAATGGCATGTGGTCTAGATTACAACATGTAACCATGTAAAGCTTAATCACTTCCCTGTAATGTGTTCTTTAAAAACAAGAATACACAAAGCTTTAAACATACTAGCAAACCTTTAAAATCCAAATACATTCAAAATAACTCAACAATTTCAATATGACATTTCTACATTATTGAACCTTTACAGGCTTTTCAGTGTGATGGGGTAACAACAAACGACTTTGCACAGAAAATGTTGTTTTTTTCCCTCAAAAACAAACAAACACAGACGTTAAATATGTGCTTTTCTGTCTGTCTGTAAGAATAAACATCACCCGTCACATCTTGATTGGACGCTTGACGTTAATAATCACACTTGATCTCGGTGCAGAATTGCCCCGCCCCCTGGCGCTCACGCCGACGTGCTCTTATTCTGAAAAGCTGATTTGACCAAGACAAATCTGTCTCTGCTTTCGGGTTTGTATTAGTAAAAAAAAAAAAAAAAAACTTCACATTATAACAAAGCTTTGTGATAAATCAATTTGACGGCGTGCCGTAACGTTGGTGGACTAATGTCATGCCCCGGTAACAGTTAAAGCAATGTGTTACCCTGTCAAATTAAAACACACCAGTTTGTGCTCGGTATGTCCTTTAAATGCCACCGCCACCAATACGAGTCTGACGGATATTGCTGGACTTCATGAGACAACCCCAATCAAAACCGTGGCTTTGCTGACAGTAACGACGTTTCCCTTGAAAGCATATAATGGACATACATCGTATGTCCCGGACACCCGGCTGCCTTATTTAACTAGAAAAAAAAACCCTGACAAATAAAAACACGAGAAAATGTGGCGAATTTAGCGACAACTGCCAACTTACCATGAGAGACGCGATAAACCCTTGTCGCTCCATGGTCCGCTCACAAAATAAACACTTTTAAGACATCTGGACACAAGGATAACGAGGCGTTTAACCGGTTTGACACTCTCAAGTGTAGTCAAAACATGCCCGTTACGGGCGCCGCCATCTTTGTTGAACTACTTCCGTGTGGCGCCATGACGTATGTCTCTGACGTCAGGGGGCACGACGAAGACTGTCTAGGACTGATTTTTGGCTCAAATTGAGGACAGCTAGCATATAGATATAGATATAGACATTTACATATACATAGATATACATATACATATAGATATAGAAATAGAATATTAAAAATAAGGAGAAAAATATTAGATATTAGATACAGATATTCACTGTAGTTCCACAATGAGGGAAAATTCCTGATTTAGGTTTTTTAATTGAAATGTTTCTGTGACCTTCTTTCCTCCACGCACACTCAGAGAAGTGTTGATCCATTGCGGCAGCTCTTGCGTCTCACTTCTCCCCTGGTGATCCCGTTCAGTGAGCGCGCTCAGGTGAGTTTGTTCTTTCCCCGTGACGGGCCGGCCGGGTTATTAATGTGCTGCTGTCAGCCAGGCAGCGCCTCCTATTAGGGGGCAGCAGGCGAGGGGCCGCCGCCTCTTCATTCAGCCCGGACCCAATGATGTCTGGGCTGAGTGCGCCCAGTTTGAAGCTCGCTGTGCGTCATCCATCTTTGTTGACTCGGGTCTCGCAGGGATCCGAGTCGCAGCTGGATGTGGACCGGCGCTGCTGCTGTGTCCGCACTCCTGATCTGTATTAAGGTGGTGAGGACGGCTGCACCAGCATCGCCCTGCTTTTCAGGGTGAATTTCCTTTTCTTTTTTTGTAATGCCCTCATCAAATTTGGGAATGCAATCCTATCACTGAACAAGCACGATCTGTTCTTTATTCTGGAAACTGTCACCCTGCTGGAGATTTTATCGTGCTGCCCATCCCAGGAAAACTGAGCTCATTCAATACAACACATTAATTCTATGCCATACCTGAAATTGATTTTTCTTTTTTCTTTTTTTCTTTTTACCCCTCTGGGTTGTTGTTGACTAGTTTGCGGTGTCCAGCGCGCTGTCTGTTCCATCATGTAAAGCCATTTATCAGCCTGTCACAGCCTGACCAGGGTTATTGGGATTTTTGTCATCGCTGCTCCCGTAAATCTCAGTCGGGCTTCTGTAGACCGCGCGGTGTCATCAGCAGCTCACAAACCAAAGGAGTTTGATAATGAGGTTGCTTGCAGTGCTTTTGTCTGCGTGGTGCCGCATGAGATAGATTTCTGCAGAGGTGAACTCACGCAGCAGCCATGGATTTGTTAGATTCTGCCTTCCACATTATGCAGCTCATCCATCCTGCCAGCATCCAGCAGACAGCAGTTTCAGAGAGCGAGCAGTGGCTGCATCTCCAAGGTACTCTGCAAAAACACACAAAAGAAGAACAGCAAGAAGCTACCACCAGTCGTAAACAGCCTCCGCTGCTCCGGACATATTAGCTTGGATGCTGCTCTGGTGGCGTCAGCTGGTTTTAGAGATACATCAGGTTGTTTTATTAGAACTGGATGGCATTTTCACTATGAAGGAATAATATGAAAGCACAACAACACAAAAGAATGTCAGTCAAGGCTTTTGTTGGCAGATAGCGTGTTGCTGCTTTGCTTGCAACTGGCTATTTCTGAAAGCAAACACAACATGGTGGTTGCAAAGGAAGGTGGTTGCATAAGACCAATAGCACTGTTTGCCCAATCACCAACCACTTTCGATGGGCTCTTTACAAGATGGATGTGTTAAATAAATCCGAGGTCTTCCGTCCATTATCCTAGTGACAACCAGGCTAACGGATTGGTGAGATGATGTACTTTTCCTCCGCTGTGGTGTCAGGAGTGCACCTTACAGAACTTTAAAAGTGCCAAGGCGAGGTTCTTCACCATTACAGTCTGCGAGGGCCTTTTATTTTATTTTTTTCAAACAAAAGTCCTGCATGAATTTATCCGCAGAAATTTCATTTTAAGCTGGATGAGAGGAGTGTTGAGCTATCCGTGTGTAAGGTCAACGAGAAGCACCCGGAGTCTGGGCAGATTTACAGGGAGCACCATTGATCTTGACCCGCTGCAGAGTATGATCTCAGAGATAAAAGGCGAGGAGACGAGAGAGCAGGAACTTACTCACTGTCAGCCGCGATTCGGCAGAGGGCAACGCTCGCCTGCAGGCTGCCTTTGAAAAACTGATGGGCAAAAAAAAAAGGAAGGAAGGAAGAAAGAAAGAAAGGAAGAATAAAGGAGCGCAGGATTAAGCCACAAAGTGCGGCTGGAGACAGAAACGCGAGCAGCCGCAAGGATCGTTTGCGACTGCTTTCGCTCTCCTTCTGAGGAGAACCTGAGAGCGAAGCCGTCAGCCCGAAAGGTCACGTTGGCGCTGGTGCAGGTCAAGAGTTGTTTTTGAACATTTCGCAAAAAAAAACTCTTGAGACGGATTTGCATTTGCATCCTGGAAATTGAATTTTTAATGAACTCTGTTTCGCACGCGCTTCTGCCCAGACGGTGGCGCCGACCAACGACGACTGACTTCCTCCCCACTTGTGCAATTCGAGAAAGCGCCATCTGCAATTGTCATTATCCGCCAGGCGCGAGCGACGCACCTTGACGCTTATTCATGAGGCCGCTTGGTCGAGCAACTGTGCTAAGCGTCAGCCGCTCATTAGCCCCGCCTAACATTTGCATCATCATTAGGCCGCCGCAACAGCAGGGGTGGCAGGGAATGCGACCAGGCGTCCTTCTTGCAAAACTCCCCCCCCGACCCTCGAGGATGATAGGCGACATGGTTCGGTGACAGGGAGGGGGGGAGGCGTGCAGCGACAGGGAGAAAGGGAGGCGACAGAGGAGGGGAGGAAGGAGGGAGGCGACTCGGAGCGAGTGGAAGGAGAAGAGAAAGGTTAGTGAATAAAAGAGAGGCTCATTATAAATTCACTGAATCGACAAGCTGTCAGGCTGCGCCGCCGTCCGTGTAGCGTTTAAGCCGGCGCTGCACTATCGACTCGCAACCCCTGTCACACCCGAAACTTTTTTTTTCTCATTTTGTTCTCACCTTCACTTGCATCAGCATCACCTGGCTCCTGCCTCCACGCTGTCACAAGCCGACAGAGATCCCAGTCCTGGGAGGAACAGAGACGATAGGTTCCTGATTGCAGGAACTTCTAACTAAGGGGAACTAAGGGGTCAGCTAATAGAACTGATTCAGAAGATCATCTGACAAGAAGCCTTCTCTTTGCCCAGACCAAGAAAAGGCCTACTGGGGATTCCTACATTGCATTCCAGTGGATACGGCCTTCATTAACTGCGTTTCCATGGCAGTTTTTCGCAAAATAAAAGCTATATATATTTCTAAGATTTTGACAAAGTGCAATTGCTACCAGTAACCAGTTTTTTTGTTGTGATATTTAGATCTTGCAAAATTCTAGGGGAAAGGAATTGCGCAAAACTAGACTGCTAGAGTCTCAAGAAACAAAAGTCCCTCATGTGAGATTCCTCACAGCTGCAGCAATTGTATTTTTCAGATTCTATCAGGTTATTCATCATGAGAATCCTCACAATTAAGACAGAATCAAAGACCCCCCCCGCCACACACACACACACACACACACACACACACACACACACACACACACACACATACACACATCCTGCCATCCGGCCTCCAGTGATGGAAATATGAGCCACCAGACTCTAATGGATCCACAGATATCAGAGAGATCACATGTAGCTTGAAAGGAACCACTGACACCTCCTCCTCATCTTCCTTTCACACACACACACACACACACACACACACACACACACACACACACACACACACACACACACACACACACACGCACACACGCACACACGCACAGAGAGAGAGAGAGAGAGAGAGAGAGAGAGCGCCTCGATCGCAGCGATCAATTTCGCCACAGAGGACGCTGATGGAGGCGAGCCAGGCAACAGAAAGCTGTCACGCCGGCGGCACCATGATGGCCTTCGATTGGTTGAGACAGGTGTAATCAGCTCCGTTTTAGCTGCCCGCCGGCCGCCGGCCACAATAGAGGCGTCAGCCGTCACAACCTCTTTCGCTCCCGGAGAGCGTCGCAGAAGATGACGGTGCAGAACGCCGCCCTCGGTTCAAGTTGCGGCTGAAGGTTGAACGGTCGGTGACGTCTTCTTCTGTCACTGTTCACCTTGTTTGCTTTGACTGAAATTTGAGGAAGTCACATGTCTGTCAGGAGCAGGTTGATGTGACACCCCAGACTATTGAAATTCAGCCTTTTAGTGCTGATGACCGTTAGAATCTTTTAATCTTTCCCTATGTTTTTAGCACCTCAACATTCATTTCTTCGTCTTCTCTTTGAATCTAGTGGTTGTGTTTGTTCTAATCAAGAGGAGAAATTTCAGACATTTTACTTGGGCCTTCCCACATTTTCTTTTTTTATTGTTGTATATTTTATCTGCTGGTCATCCCACAAATGCCCAGCATGGCTTACTTCCTCCCCCTGCTGGTATTAATTGACCCTGCCACCTGCAGTTCTGCTTTTAATCACAGCTGACACCTGGAATTGGCCTCAGTGCTGAAAAGGAGGAAGAGGAGGTGAAGGTGATGGAGGAGGAGGAAGATGAGGGTGAGGAGGGGTGGACGAGGAGGAGAACAGCTGAAGAAAAAATGCACTTCTGCTTAATAAACACACATACGTACAATAAACGCCTGACGGTGCTCTTGCAGGATTGATTAGAAAACCACAAAATATAATTTCCTGTTCTTTCCAAAACCTCCCACCCTCACCTTTTTTACTGAGAGCACTTTTTTTCTCTTTTTTACACCTCGCTGACTCTGCCACGGTGCCGTGTCGTCTCTGGATCGGCTGTGACAGATGACGGCGACGTACTTGCCACACCTCATAGTCATCTGGCTGCCGATGCCGCTTCAGCATCCTACAAAACTGCCAGCATCACATTGCAGTCTAGCATTTTGCAGACTGTGCATTTCTTACTGGTTTTCCATCTCAAGCATGCACTTAAAGTGTGAATTTCCTGAGAGATTCTCTGCCGGTGTTTAGTACCTGTAGTAAGCACGCTAGATTCAAGTTAATAGTTTTCTTCCAACGATGTGGGTGTGTTTTAACCACATTATTTAAGCTTCCAAAGAAACTTTTTGCAGTGTCCTGAGTTCAACCCACTTTTTTCTAACGTGGCACCAAGCGGAGGAATCCAGGTGTCTGCACAAAAAATTTGGGCAAATAACCGAGCCTTCACTCAGACTTTTTTGCAGACTCCATGCTGATGGCGGGTCTGACAGATTCCAAGTTTGTTCGAGGTCAGGAGTTCAGCGGAGGGATTGGGCCACTCAGCAGGGAGCGGGATGAGCGGTAAGGAGAAGCATAACCTCGATTACCTCAGCCTCAATAGTTGCCAAATGGTCTGCTGGCACGTACTCACAGCGGTGGGTAGGATCGGAGTCCGTGCACAGACTGTTGGAAGAATAAAAGACCAGTCAGGCTTGAGTTGCAGCAGGTCTGGGGCTTCTCTTTCACGAACATGGTTAATTACCAACAACTAATCCCAGCTGGTTTTCTCCAAGAAGCATCACATCTACATCACACAACAACACTAAACACATGCTTGCATCCCCAACCAATCTCCTATTTTCCGTTTCCCCTGAAACACCTAAAGGTCACAGCCAAAGTTCGGTCTCGTGTGTCCTGCTCAGGACCTGTTGGAGGCACCAGCAGCACTGTGCCTTGGGTGAAGAGTGTTAAAGTGACTTTGGAAGGGAAGAGAGGAACAGATCTGGTGGGTTGAGAAGGATCCATTCTGGACCATCAGCTGGGAGGAGGAAGAGAAGGAATCTTATTCAGTATCCTGTTGGAGAAGAAGATTTGGATGTGGAGAACAGAACGTCACATTAGATCATCCTTGACTTTTGCAGACAATTACCTTTCAAGCTGCAAAACAACAAAGAGAAGCGCTAATCTCATTATTTTAAGAGCTCGGGCTTCTTAACCATGGAGCTGGAGTGCCACCTAGTGGTCAAAACTTTACACTAAAGCTGCAATATGGGCAGTACAGCTGTCAAGCGAACGAGGGGGTCATATATACTGTATATCAAAGAGGCCAGACGTTTCCAGCTTCCAGTCGAGCAGCTTCACACAGTTATTTTGACTCTAAATAACCGTCCAGATGATAAATCTCCAGAAATATGAGGTATTAGTGATGTTTCACAACCGTGATCCAGAACACTTTGGGTTTTTTTTTTTTTAGAAGGAGAAGCTTTATTGTCATTTGTACTGAATACAATGAAATTCCATTTGGCAACATCTCTCAAGTAGCAGCATACACGTCAGGTAAAGGTTTAAAAACGAGATAAAGTGCAATTGAAGTTAAAATATATTTTTTTTACATAAACATAGTTATAAAATCGTATGTCAATAAATAAACTGTGCAAATTGTTTAGCATCCCAAAAAATGAAGTAAAAGATGTAGAAGATGTTTCATTTCTGGGAGTTCACTTACAAACTAGAGACAAAGATTGTTATTATGAGAAAACATAGTTTCACAGCATAGGACCTTTAAAAAAAAAAAATGATAATAACAAAAATAAAAATAAAAATGTACTCCAGGTTTTGAAGATGCAGTATTGTGCAATTTTGTTCTATTCCTCCCACTTATTAGTCACCAGGTGTCACATATTGTTCCTTTCAACCCGGGGGACCCCCCCCCCCCCCCCTCCCCAACGCCTTCCTGCCGCTGTCAAATCAGAGGGTGGAGGGGGAGACGAGGCCTTCAGGGACCAGTGTGCTCCACTGTGTGATGATAAGCCATTAACATGCTAATTTGACAATTTATCTAGAGATAATTGCCTCCATCAATATAATCCACGAACAGGCAGCAGCCCCCATTTGTAAAAGGAATTTGTTAAAGACTTCCTATTCCTTTTTTCTCCCTCTCAGAACTAAATGTGCAGCAGCAGGTGAGAAGTTCGTTTTTTGTTTTTTTTTTGTTTTTTTTTAACCAGCGCAGCCGAGGTCTTTGTCAAGCAAGATAAAAGAGTGGATCTGGTATCGTGTGTTCGTTAGCGACAACTTTCCAATGGACCTTTGTGTCTCTGCTGTTTTACGCCCACTTCAACTCGACGGCGACCTTTCCCTTCTGGTATCTGACCTCCTCCACGTCATTAGAGCTTTCACTTCACGTTCAGTCAACAGCGAAGAAGCTCCTCGACACGACAGCCCCTCATTATGTGCCGGCGTAACTTTGCTCGTCTCTCGACTCGTGTGAGTCAGGAGGAGCCACTTTAAAGGGATTAACCTCGCCCATTCATCTCGCCCAGGCAATGATATCACCCTGAACTCTGTGCTTCGCTCTCTCACCGGGCTGCAACTTTTGCTTCTCAGATGCAATCGCACTTGCGTCAATGCAGATTGCTCGCCCTCTCAACCGAATTAAACATTTCTACCTGATTTCAAAGGACAAAATTCTTGTATGGCAGCAATCTCAAATCTGATGGGTCCGTCTTGAAAAACCTCCCATCTTAATGTCCTTCAGGTCTCAATCAGCCTCCTTAAAGTTAATATTCTGATTATATCACCACAATTTTGATTTGTTTGCTTCAGTAACTACCTGATAACCTTTTGCTCTAGCATTAAGGCCATTTTCATATAAATTTAAATGTTATTCAAAACATGTAGCAGAAAAAGGGACAAAAGGAAAAAAACAACAGGCGGACAAAAGCTCACCTGTACAGGAGTTTCTTTCTTCTTTGTGACCCAGATCCTCTAACAGCAGTGGAGTTCTCAGAGACAGTCATGTGTGTGTTTGTTTATATGAAAATCTGGTCTAATTATTTATATGAAAGTCCCAAAAGTTAAGACTAAAAGGTGAAAAAGAATGGTCTGTTATCCTTTCATCTCCATTAATCATCCTACGGCACAATTTGGCACGTCTCTTCTTCAATATCATTAATTGCTCTGAAAAAGCAGAGAGACAGAGCAGAGACACCTCCCCCAAACACTTTGTTTACAAGTACAACAAATGATTATTAATAGCTGGGACGATAACAATCACCACCTCCCCTACAGCAGCAGCAGCAGCAGCAGGAATATTATATTATTTTTGTTTCACAGCAGAGTGTTTCTTCCTTATTACTGACCTCCTTCTCCATTAGTCTCTCGTATTCAGAAACTGCTGCCATCTAATTGTCCCACTGGTGACGGGCTGTAATGCCCTGCAGGCCTGGGGAAAATGACTCCTGCGATGCGTTCAGCGATCCCAGTAAATGTTGGCACTCTGCACTGTGTGGATGTTAGCAATCAATGGATGTGGCTGTTTGCACTAATTCTTTGTGATGTGGCACCAATAACAAATGTTTGAAGTTTTTATGTCTTCCCTTGTTTAGACGAGCATCATTGTAATACTTCAAACTCACCGTTAGAGGGCGCCCTTGCCATTCTATTTAAATGCAGAACAGAAACCCTCTGGAGGATTCCCCATCGAATATTTACCTTTTAAAAACAATCTATGACGTGCAAGCGGGGCTTCCCCTGACGCCCTTCACACAAAAACATCTTCAAAGTGTTGTCTTTGACCTCCCTGCTTCAGGACAACACATCAGTTGCAATCTGACTGGGGCCAAGAATCAATGCAAAATTGGTGGGTCTTTTACAGGGATCAGTGGCTGCAGTTATGAAGGACATGGCAGCAGCAGTGTCATGGTAAACTATTAAAGGGCCAGGCTGCTAAATTTGGTAGCGTCTGGTGGCAGGTAAGCAAAAAAAAAAACCTTTACTCATCACGGCCATTTTGTGTCTTAAGCTTCTTGTCAGATTTATAGATGCCACCTTATAGAAATCATCTTACTTTTGCAAGACACAGCAAATATTTTTCTTCTCAATCCACAGCACCATCACCATTATTGTTACCACACAAATTCCATCTTTGACAGGCCAACCTGGCCTTAACCCCGGTTTGTCATCTCTGACCTTTCTGATATAAGCTGTGGTTTCAGGGTAAGATCACAGAAGCCTCTGGCAACACACGACAGTCACTGGAAACTTTATTAGGTACACTTTGCAATGTATGTAATAAAAACAGATACCTGGTCCGACCCTCTTTTAAGTTAATGTAAACGGCATTGAAAGCTAAATGCACAGGGTCGCTCTGGGCCTTTAAGTTTAAAAAAAACTTGTGAGAGAGACTGATGATGTTTCTCAACAGGGAGACAGAGACAGAGAGACGAAGAGGGCCGGCTCGAACCTGTGAAGGATGCTGACGTGAGGTTGGAGCAGGATAATGGCTGGTTCCTGCTTTCATCCCCGGCCCTGCTCGTTTAATTAGATCAAAGAAAAGCGGCTAAATTATTCTCGACTTTGAAATGAGGCTCTCAGAGGAGACAAAGACGCCACCCAACCCCTGGAATAATCAAGTCGGCCAGACTCCACCGATCTTGGGGGAGTCTGTCTGAGGTCGAGGCAGACTTGTTTACCGCCGCTGCATGTGCGGACCACCTCACGTGCCATGCACGTTAGAAAAATAATAATAATAATAAGAGGGAGAACACCTGAGCGTGCAGCTATACCTCAGTGCAGGGTGAGCTACAGACTTGTTGGAAATCAAATGAACATTACCTCATGAAACTGCAGGCTTTAAATCCGTCTGCTTGTCTCTGCTCACCTCCCATCTCTGCTCATCTCTGCCAGGGGTCTAATCCTCTGTGACTAATAGGCTGGATATACAGGGATTATTTCTTTTTTTTCATTTTTTTTTAACCTGCCCAGAGACTCTCTAAAGAGGAGCAGGAGATTGATGGATGGGTATGCAGGGAGGGGGGGAGCTGATCTTTTTGATGATGTGGCAGAGTCGCCACCAGCTCCTGAGAGCGACTTCGACTTCTCACCAAAAACCCGGAGCGAGACAAGAAAAAAAAAAAAAAAAAAAAAAGTTGCCATCGCCTGTGTGCTTCCTGTCACACTGATGAAGGCATGTGCTATCCCACCCCCACTGCCTTAAACTATAATACAGTAAGTACAGGCAGACTTTTTCAGCACACAAGCAGATTAATCACTCTGACCTCTGATCCACTTTGCTCCGAGGCTTTCCGCTCACTGAGAAGTATGTATTTAAGCAGCCATGCAGTTACTTCTCGGTTCTTAAAAAAAAAGGAAAAAGAGCTGCACTTTGAAGTGGATTTAATCTCCCAGAGGCCTTGTCAGAAAGAAAAAAACACAGTGAAATAAAAAACGGTGAAAAGTGTCTTTATCGTGCTCTTCTGTTAGAATGATGGTGACCAGTTGTTACTAGTCAATCCTCGCTGGAGGATAAAGATGATGATGTCAAGCTTAATGTGTGTTTGTGACTTTGCAAAACATCCAAATTAAACTGAAGAAAAAACACAAAACAGCTAAATGCGAGTCTCATTTTTACAAAGGAGCTGACTTCAACTTCAACACAGGAAACTTATTAGATATAAGGTATAATATTATGACCCATCATTTCCTGTATATGTATACTTCCTGTCAGGACCAACAGACCCTGTTTATGTTACTCCCTCCCGAGTAACATAGAGTAACATAAATATCAGGATACTACATAAGGGTATATGTTTAAAATTCTCATTCAGACTCACACATGGGCCAATCAAAAGAGTTTGGGGCATGGTCATCCCCATTTCCTCCTTGGGAAAGAAATCTTGCTCCCTGGCAACACTGTTAGCTTAGCCGTGCTGCTAGCTTGGCAGCGTGACCTCCAACTCTTGCCCATTCTCCATGAAAACATAATGAGCTGGTAAAACTTTCTCATGCTCTCTTGCCATACGGTTCACTCCCTGTTTTCCAGTGCTTTGCCTTGTTAAGATGGCATGAGCGCCTAATCAGATTGCGGCGACAATGAGCCACTGAAGCTTTACGTCTGAGACCGATAGGAAACAATAAAGCTAATCGTATTAAACAACCTCTGGCGTAAATATATGCAGTGAGCCTCCCGCCGCTGCTCCACGTTGTAATCCCATCAGAAGGCGCCAGACAAAGGCGAGGAATGTGCTCCTCCTTCAGCTGAATTGTCCCAGACAGAGCCTCTAATGTATTTGCACTTGACGAGGTGCTATTGGGGTTTGGGATAACTTGTCTTCAAAATAGGGCACCGTAATAGCCGTCGGATTGGAGAGTGGCTAGGCCACAGAGAACTTCTTTTGGGGCATTAGCATATCATTGCTTCCACTGGAATTTATTTTTGCTCCTGAGGAGACGTTTGGTTCTTTGCAGGATCTGATTTAAAAAATAAAAAATAAAAAGAATTCTCAAGGATTTGCAGTAATATTTGGGCCCCCTGGAGACATCCCATTGAAAATCAATTACTTGGATCAAAAGGTTCAGAGTTTTCATGGAAATGAGCTGTGTTGTCTGGTCAATGTGCTGTAAAATTGAAAACTGCAATTGAATAAATTATGTGGGACAGTCAAAGAAAAAACAAAACAAAACACAACAACAACATCAGTTTCTTGAAAATGCGAACAGTGGAAAGAAATGCAATATCAGGAGTCTGCAATGGCTTCAGCAACATTATCAGCAATGATTCAATAAGGAATCTGAGGGCAATCTGTCCTGATCAGCCCTTGATAGGCATCAGCTGATGTGTACAAAGAGTTCTCTAATCCTCAAAACATTCTTGCAGGAAAAAATGAGCACTTTCGGTCGACTTGCATCCAATTAAAAAGAGTTGAAAGGTTTTGAACTCACAACCCTCTGTGCAAGTGGCTGAGCTTCTCACTACCCAGGTTATTAAGGCTACACTAACTTGGCCAACAGTGTGTTTTGACATTTCGACGTCTGTCTGCATTAAAATGAGCCTCAAAAGCATCCAAACTCACAACCCTCTGTCCATAAACCTCTGAGCATCGTTCTGTCAGGTATCAACTTTGTTGTCGTTCTTGAAAATGTGGTTTTCACAGTGGCTAGCATTCAGGAGGATTGTAAGCAAGAAGGTTGTGGGTTCGAATCCCGAACCTGTGTACAGTTGGCGTGTTCTCACTGTGTCTGCGTGGGATGTGTACAGTTTTCTCTCCTCTTTTGTTTCTAAAACATGACTTACACCGCGTCCACCATCGTGACGGAGTTGTTTTGTTTATTGTTATTATATTCCCATAAATGCACCATGGGAGTCTCTGGTTTTAAGGCTGTATGAGAACTAATCAGAACACTGTAAAACAATAAACATAACACAATAAAGCGTTTTACTATTTTAAAGAAAAAGCTGCCTTTGCCTTATGAACAGCGGGCATCTCGCATCTCCTCACATTGTCCCCCGGCCACATATATAAAAACCCACACCAGGGGCCCTCAGAATTAAATTCCCCTCCTCTCCGAAGAGGAATTGCTCCGCGCTGCGCGTGTGCGTAGCCAATAAGACGACCTCGCCTCACACCGAAACACAGTCCCCTGGGATCTCATTTACTGCGCTTGTCAAGGGTTCCCACTATAGTTCCTGTGACTGTCGGGTGGCTCGGTTGCTTACCTGTCATCTCCTGTGCGGACGTGCTTCTTTCCTGCTCTGCAATATATGCTAATGTCTGCTTCATAAATAACAGGGAATGCAGACGGTTCTCAGTTTTCTGTTTACATTTCTGCTTGCGTACGGAGGCGAACCCTCTCTGGTTGGCGGCGGGTACTTTCTTTTAATGGGAACTATGCACACACACACGTATGCACGCAAGCGCGCACGCACACACACAGACACACAATGGAAACAGATAAAAACAGGTGTGCACATTAGAGGACATTCAAGGGACTACAAGCAATATGATGGGAAGGCACGTGCGCATGCACGCATGTACACACACACACACACACACACACACAAACATCTTTATATACACACACACAGACACACAAAAGCTGAGTTTGTAGTGGCCTTCTACAAACTTCTTGTACGTCAGCTGTTTGTCTTTCGCCTCCACCCCTGCTTTGTTCCCTGATGGGTGGAGCATTTGTGATTGTGTACTGCTCGTTTCTGTGTGATTGTGTTTGTGTGTGTCGCCAAGTAAGGTCCCCTTACAATTCCCCCGGAGGTAGAGTGAGAGTGAAAAACAGAGAATTAATAATAAATGGCTTAATCTTCATTCCTGACACCCAGGGGCACGGTGTGAGCCTTGAGGGCCGGAGAAGTGTGCAGATATTTCATGAGGATATCTTATGGAGATCAATAAGTATTGTGTGTGTGTGTGTGTGTGTGTGTGTGTGCGTGTTGTGCTGTGTACGACGGCCACCAGGGCAGCAACTGAATACGTTTCTCAAACCTCAGGCAGCAGCGGTATCAAGCCTCCAATACAAAGTACACAATGTTAAAAATCCAACAACCTATCACCCCCTAGTGGCTGGCTGCAGTAGAGCAGAGGGAAAGGACAAGGAACGGGCTAATCTGAAATGGAGATTGTGAATTTATTCAATAACACAGTTATTATGTCAGAGATATGAGGCGTATCCAAGTCTTTTATTTTTATTTATTGTCACAGAATTTTCCTAACTGGGATCGCCTCTGGCACTCATTACACTGAGCGCACGATGACCCCAGACTGCCACATTATGCGTCTGCGCCAGAATGTAAAACCAAAACGACAAAAAAGTGCTCCAATGTGAGGTCATGCATAGGCCAGTGTGTTTATCATAATATTACAATTATCATGTTTTAATGGCAAAATTTCAAGAACTTGTTCTGTGTTACAGGCTGCTTCATACGTCATTTTCATTGACATCAAGAATTCCCCCCGGGATAAATAAAGTATTTCCGATTCTGATTCTGACAGGTTTGAATGCAAAGAAAAAAAAAACAAAAAAGGAAGAAAATTCCAAGATGTATTTCAGTTTTTATTGGACACCAGAGGACTTGACAGACTTTTACACCTCACCTACTACCTACATTACCTAACAGTCATACTGCACTGTTGACTGTCAGAATGCCTACAACCGTCGCAGCGTTCTTGCCCTGATGACTCGCACACAGGTTGCGTCATAGTCCACTCGCGCATGGCGACACACCTTATACGTGCATTTTCTGCACTTCAAACCCGGGGCGAAACAAAGCCGTAAACAGCTGAGTCTCTCAGCTGGGGCCCAATAAAAGAGTTTCGTCATTCCCTTCCTGCAGAGCTGGAAAAACAGCACGACGTCCTGTCATTTTATATGAATGAAGGAAAGAGAAATACGGCCTGGAGTTCTTTTTGCCTCGGCTCCGCACCAGCGTGGACGCAGTTCTCATCTGCAGCTGTGCGCACTGGTGATATACTGGATGTATTGAGTAATACGGGGTTCCATCACTGGGAGCGCCATCAATCAGCTGGTACTCGATATTACCAGAGCTGGATGCAAGTGGACATTTGTTCCAAATGACAAGAGGGTCCTTACCAGTTTTTGTTGTTGTTGTTGTTGTTTCTCTCCCACTGAGGGGGAAGCAATAACACAGCAGGCTCGTCTGACACAGGGTGTAAAAGTGTGTGTTCTATGTGTACGCTGTTGCCAACGACATTGTACTTTGTTTATTTCCTTCGAAAGGCCTCCGCAATCACTGTTGACTAGGTGCAATGATGACATGTGGCCCATTTACACAGGTGAAATTAAATCATGCAGTTCTCGGTGTGAGCCAGCTCGTTCATTCTCTGTCTGCAAGTGCAGATGCACATCATCCAGTTGTGTTATGTTTTAATGATAACAGAACGGTAATGCTCTGGGTTTAATCTCAGAAAGGATGCACAATCTGTTCCTACTGGCATTGTCCTACTTTCAAGCGTGTATTTGTATTCATTTCTATTATTTTATTTTCGTCAGTCTTTGAGTGACCTGTAAAGCCTTCTGCAACATAGAGCTGCTGTGTTAGCATTATTAATATTACATTATATTTAAGTGCTTTTATATCCAAACATTTTATCCAGGTGGGACCAATGAAGACTTATTCAAACTGTACAAGCGCACAAACTTAAAGCAAATAAAGTGGACGCACAAATCTGTGTAACTAACTGCGGAATGTAAAGAAAACAGTGAGGCTATATGCAGCAGTTATGGTGCTGAGAGAAGATCACAAAGGTTTTGCAGCAACGCATTTCAGCGTTTGGGTGGATTTCGCTTTTTTTTAATGTGGACATCCCGTTCCACTTCATTGTGTCAAACTCCTGAAATCAGGGCACGTAATGGCATTAAATCTCCGACCTCTCCCATGGCCGAAGACTCAATGGTGGATATTTTTATGCACGAGGACGTTTTGCTCCAAATTAGAAGAGGCTCCTTTGAGGTCCCTCCGAGGATGTGGGATAAACAGAGGAGACAAGCTGAAAACATGATGCTGTGGGCCACGGCTATCGCTGACACACACCCAAAGAGCAGGGAGGCAGGCACACACACACACACACACACACACACACACACACACACACACACACACACACACACATGCAGAGTCGATGCAGCAGGGGGTGCCACACTGGATCACAGTGGAAAAGCGGTGACGACCTGCAGCTCTGCAGCTCGTGCACTCGTGCACGGCGGAGGAAGGGGGCGGCCCTGCGAGCGCGGACCGCCTGCCTCCTGCCGAGGACGCAGCAGATGAAGGGAACCGCCGACTTCTCCCAACCCACAGAGCTGCTCACGCTTGGGCTGTCTGCTCACTGACTCGCACCGCTTTGTGCGCGCAGTTGTTCAAAGCGTCACGAGGAGGTTGTGTGTCAGCACGCGTTGTTGCCGGGGCGCATGTGTGCGCCTGTGTGGCACAGTTGTGTCTGGTTGGAATCGGCAGCGCAGGGCCTTTTAAAAATAGAAATGCACGACATGTTGGTGCTGCCGCTGTGGGCAAAGTTGCGACTCCTCTACAGCGTTCCCCCCCCCCCCACGTTTATTCACACTTTCATATCCATTAGTGTGAGATCACTTGTGATGGAGTCTAATGTGAGGGTTTTTTATGGGTGACTGACTCAATGAATTATCAATCGGATATATTTGTCATACATCAATACATCATCATGGGGCAAAGGCAACTTGCTACAGGCCTCCGCTGCCCTGCGTGCAGGAGGAAGCGGGTGTAGAAAATGTATGACTGGATGGTTGGATGAAGTTGAGCCCATAATGTTCTTGCTGTGAGGTGACTGCACCAACATGATGTTGGCTCTGGATTATTTCTCCCACAATATAATAACTGAAAATTGAATTTAAAAATGTATTTCACAGACTGGCTTGGATTAGTTAGGCTGCAGTTTGGCGAGATGCATGAGTGAGACCAGCTACATTTTGAGGGCCACAGCTGGAGGCAGGCAACATTTATTAAGATAACGTGACGATTTGAACGACCTCTGGTAACTCCAGGTTCAAATGTTTGCCAATCGGAGCAGAAAAACCTGTGTTTCAAATGTTTTAGCTTTGATCTTGTGTCGCATGCTGGCCGTCATCAGTTTGGATTCATGGATCCAGTAATGGCTTCCAGCCCTGAGTGGAGACATTCAGATCAGCTCGGCTTCGGCTGTTTAAGTCTCCTCCATGTCACATTTTCCAACAAAAACACGCCTGAACACAGTGCTTCCATCTCCAGCCTCAACACATGACCTCCCCCATATGTAACGTGTGCCCGTATATTTTCTACAGGGTTCCTTTGGATGAACGATACTCTCTAACGTCAACATGTCAGAAGGGCCTCTTTTGTTCGAGCTCTGTTTTGAATTATTGTTGACTTCCTGACTACTCGCTTCCCTCGCAGATGAATGTTGTCCCCCTGCTAGTTTCCCCGCCTCTCCGCGTGAAATTTTATACGGGTCTGACAACCAGAACTGGAGCACAGTCACAACCTCGGCACCGCTCCCAGGTCCCTGCACTGCCGCTCCCTCAGGGCTGGGGTTCAGCGGCTCTGGAACCTCCAGCATCTCCTGGAGATCTGCCAAAGCTTCAGTCAACACAGAGATGAGGAATAACACAGCCATTCTTTGCTGCACAGCCAGACACATCAGAATTACTTCTGTACCGGACAGATGGAGTGGACGGATTGGGTTTTGGAGACGCAAATAATAGAGATCATCTGTAACCGAAGAGTACTGCAGGGATACGCAATGAAAAGTTACCTCTTGATGTAGAAATACAAGACTGAGACACTGTTTTTTTTGTGTGTTTTTTAACCCTAGGATGGTTAAAATGATCATTATTTTAACTGCTTTTTTGAATGCAACTCATTTTGCAGATATTTTCTACAAGTAATATGTATCGCAAGACCAATAAGAAGCTCCTCAGAAATGAGAAGTATGCCTGTTGTGATGTCACAGTCACGTCAACATACACATTTAAAACTCACTTCATGAACTGAATGAAATATACCTTTAAACACCACATTGGCTGTTTTTTTTTCTTGACTTTGAGCTTTGAGTAAATCATACCAACACAACGCTAGTTGCAGCAGTACCACTTGCTGCTACCGAAAAACAAAACTGATGACGTTGATGTTGAATAATCTCCCGCCTTGCACCTTTTTCACGTCTGAGTTGGAACGACTGGAGGTTTTTGAGGATTTGCTCCCTGTTGCTGTGCCTGATACTTATCCCGGCTAATGTTGAGCTATTATTTCTGATCGCTGGCGGACAACGAGGCACTGCCGTGCAGCTCGCTGCAGTGGGCGCATCCACCGGGGTTGTGTTCTTTTGTTGACACTTGTTTTTGTCTTCCTGCTTGTGTTTACACCCTCCGCCTCATCAATTATTCACGGCATCAGCGTTGAGGTGGAGCTGGTGAGTGGTGTAAATTGTCTATTTGTGTTTCCTCTTGCCCTGAGATTGTGGAAGTTACTATGAGACCTTCCGAGTCGAAACTGAGCCACTGTTTTCTTGTTTTCTCACCTTTAAACAGAAAAATTACACCAATCACTTTGCTCAGAGGTGAAAAACTCGAACAGTCCTCTCTTCAGTAACTTCCGCCCAACTCACCTCCTGCTCCGGTTACTTCTAGACTCTTAAGCTTCACCAGCGTTTTATCGGTGCCTGTGGGTGAGCGCTAAGCACCGGCGCTGTAAACACAGTCCGCCTCCACTTGTCCCAGCGGAGTCCTGTGCTCGGTCTGCTCTGAAATCAGTCCCTTTCAACCGTGTGGGATGTTGGGATTGAGGCCGCCTTGTGTGGAAATGTAGACACAACAAGTCTGTGAAAAAAAAATCCCTCAAGACCAGACATCAGGAAGCAGAAGCCTGAAAGGGATACTTCACAGATTAGTATTGAGATTTGCTTCTTTGGAATGTTGCCAAAATCACGTTTATTATTACATCAGTCTCCCCTTTCCCAATATATATATTTTTTGATGTGAAAATCAATTTTAATTTTTAACAATTGGAAGAGATTTTAACAATAGTCAACAGTCAAAGCCAGTCAAATTGACTCATCACTTGTTCCATGACAGCTGGGGTTTTGCTTAATTTGTCTAATTTTACGCACAATTCACTGTCGTGTCGTACCCACTCTGCAGCTGTCTAGCTGCAGCACTAACTGGGGACAGTCAGTCTGGCAAGTTGGTGTAGAAATCAGCAGCAACGCGCAATTAGCTATGGACGATGAAATGTAAACCCACTTCAGTCGCAGCAATTCACCATTGAGACACTAATAAACTCTAACCCAATTCTTTTAGACAACTCTCACATTCAATTTGCATGTACTGGTAACCGACCGAACTCCAAACACATCGCTAACGGCCATGAGGAAGTGGGACACAGGAAACAATGTCAGGAGACGAAAACAACAGGAAATGGCACAGACATCACAGGAAGAAGAGCGAGCGGAGTCATCTGGCTCGTTAGTTCTTTTTAAATTCTACAATGAGAGAAAACGTCCCCTGTCCGATCCAAGGCCAGCTGATCCTGAGTCTTTCTCCTGGTTGAATTGCAAAAAAAGTGCTACTTGACAAAAAACAAAAACCCAAATACTGAAAAAAACAACCGTAATCTGCTGCTCTGTCTAAATCTGAACACACACCAGGTGGTTTTAAAAATGAAAAGCACAGACGTACCTGTGTGACTTTGTTTCCACTACTGTGGAGAAAAAGGCTCTTTTGTTATCTGTTTGATGGAGAGAGTCCAGTCTCATGCTTGGATAAGTGGAAAAGAGAACCACCTGCATTTTAACAGATGGGTCCAAATGCACTCAGGCTTTGCGTCCAGCAACAGCACGTTCGTAGCCCGGGACAAACGGAGCCAACCGTGTCCCTCACTGGCAAACCCAATACTTTAATTTGGGGTTGGAAAAAAACCTGAAATGTTTTCTTTTCCTCCTGCAAACTACTTGAATAAACACAGAGTTCCTGGTCCAGCTGCAGGAAATTATTGCAGCGCTGCAGAATATAGAATCCTTTCTCAGTGCAGTTTTGGACCCACTCCAAATTAATTCTGCAAGGATGCGGCACTCGCACCTATTGACAGTTTAGAGTTTCCAGACTGTCTAATCTGTATGTGTTTGGACTGTGCCGGGAAGCCGCAGAGCCTGGGGAGAATCCACACAGACAACTATACATAAGAAGCTTGGGAATCGCTATGAGTGGTAAACCACTGCACCACAGTATTCTCACAAGTTTATCGTTAAATTTGGAGTGAAGAATTTTTTTTTTAATTTTTAAGACAGAAATCAAAAGCACAATTTGCACCAGCCTTTAAATCGTACCCGAACAAATCCAATCAAAACAGTGGTTGGAAAACAGAATTGGGCCCGATGTAATGAGGAATTTCCCTTCCTTTCCTTGTCCTACCCATTGTGTGCTTTGCTGTGACATCACGATTGAGAACGCAGTGCGCTCGAGCAAACAAAGGTGCACCTGGACACAATGGCCGGCTGGTTTGTCCCACCGGTCAGGTATTTTTAGGCCGACCGTTGCCCAGCCTGAGGGCGGCTGTCAATGGCTGGGACGCAGACACACATGTGATTTTTATCAGTGTTGTTTTTAATTTGGGGGTTGAATCTATTCACACCAGCAGATGTGCAGCTGTACAGCCACTGTTAAAACATCTTTAACCCTCTTGCCTGAACAATTCCAAACATGAACACACAACACACGTCACAGTCACAAAGAAGCACAGCGACAGACTTATTCAGTGACAGGAAAGCTCTCTTCTGACAAACTAAGAAACTTTTATGGGTAACATATATGGGTAGATCATAGGTTTCATAGATTGAATTTTCTTGACTTTGATTCAATACAATGCCGCCCGGGTCCTTGACATGCTTCAGTGGTGTAGAGAGAAGGAGACGCACTGGCCAATCAGAGCGTTTCAGACTTGATTTTATCTGAATTTGTCTGGAAAAGACTTCTGTTTATCCTCAAATCTCCGGTCAAACTCTTTCGATTTCCAGCATGTTGCGCTGCCTCCATGTTGCGCCGCAGCTTTGTTCCGAGAGCGGTTTCCTTCCTCTACTCTATTAATACCCTTTCTTCTGACTGGTTTTGCTGATTTTCCCAGCAGCCTTCTGGGATGTGATGCTTTCAAACAGACATAGGCGCAAAACCGGAATAGCAAAGAAGTGAAGATGAGAGCGAACGAGTTGACAAGACTAAAGTGATGTGGGAGAGCATTGTGCAGTGGTCTGAGCTCAAATCAGTGGGATGCAGAACATGTGAAGACGAAGAGCAGCGAGGCCAAACGTATAGACCCGATGTGAACATCCATGTGGGAAAACAGCGCATTTACATTAAACAATCCTTCCACTTAGTCTCTTTTATTTATTCATGCCTGCAAAGAGGCAGGAGCTTGTGGCTTGTGCAAGCAACAAGGCAAAGGCTAATATATGAGTCATTGTCTCAAAATCTATTCATGGTCTTTTTATTAACTTGAAACATGAAATATATTGTGCCGGTTCTGTTCAAACACTGTTTTTTTCCAAGCGACAAATGGAATTTCTTGAGGGTTTTTTTTGTACCATCAGAAAAAACGGATGGAAATTAGTTTCTGAAAAAAGGGCACCTGAAACTAATGATTGTAATTTCCACCAAAACTAATCAAAATCCAAGCAGAGTTACAAAAACACACCATAAAATGAATCTAAAAGCCAAGAGCAGGCATCAGGAGGGCTGATCAGGAATTTGCTTGCTGCTGTATACAACTCATGCAAAACTTGGGGCATAAGCAAAACTTTTCTTTTATGTAACTCCAGATAAAGTACATTCATAGAGTCTTGGTTGTAATACAATGAGTTCCTTTCCTGAGGCTCTGACATTAAGATTTAAAAAAAAAAAAAAAAAAAGATAGCAACTCTGCTTAGACGCCAGTCCAAAAAAGGAGATGATCCTCTCTCTGGGTTCCCGCTGATGTGGGGGAGGAGGCGGAGCTCTGAAAAGGCCGGCTGACACAATGACCCACATGTCACATGTCTGAAGGCATCGTGGACGGAGGTTTGTGCACGTGACGCGTGATCTTGGAGATGCCCTTTGGTCGGTGGCTACGTTTTCGAAAAAAAGACCACAGTCACAAGGAGCACGAGAAGCGGACGGGTATCCCGGCTGATCCTCCACCGGAAGGCCATAATCTGCAAGATCACATCAAAAAAGAAGGCATGTCCCTTTAATGGGTTATGCCAAACGATGTGAGGCAGAGCAGAGAGAGGATGAGCTTTTTCAGAGAGGGAGCCAAGTGTGCTGCGTCCACATCCAGCTGATGTTTCACTGCATGGGATCACGGCCAACTTTACAAAAAATGCGCCGATATATTGAAAATGTGAACAAGTCCTGTATCGCTCTCCACCCAGTCTTAAGACCGGTCTTGAGACAAAGGCCAATCTCGAGTGCTACAACAACTACAACAACTACAACAACTACACACATATTCTAAAAAACTCTCTCTGAATAAAAAACTGAAAAAACGACAGAAGTCAGAGACATTTTGAGCAGAGAGGGGCTTACAGGAAATTAGAGTCCAGGCTAAGTAGCTCGTTAGCCGGCGAGCGTCCCACCGCTACGTCATTAGCTGCGGTGCGACGGCTCTCAGCCACCCCCGGCCAATAATCTGGTGGCCTCGAGCAACGCGAAGCCACTCGCCGCTAATCTTGCGGGGCAACGCGGAGCTGCTCGCCGCCACTTTAGCTGAAGGCAGGATTTCGCTCTCCCCGCTCGCTCTCCCTCTTCCACTCGCTGGGATATTATGCTGAATGAGGTTTTATCACGCCGCAGAGGTAAAGCTGATTAAAAGCCACGTGTGAGGCCGAGAGATCGCCCCGCTCGTTCGCGGGAGCTCGCGCTGAGCAGGGAAGAGGTCAGAAGTCGGCGAACTGGGCGACTCGGCCAAGCGGCTCTCTGCAACAAAGACATTATGGAGTTTTGCTGAAGATACAGACTGTCGACAGGGATTTATGAACGATGATGAACCACAACCTTAGAACCTGCTTGCTGAGATTGTTTATATATGCATTTTTTTTTTTTTGGTTCCTTATTCTGCACCCCCCGCCACCCTGCACCCCTCCCATTCCTACCCAAACAAACTTGTCTGCACTTCCCTAATTTGTCTCACCTGGTCCTTATTAACCTTCCCCCACCTTGTGTTTTCAAGTCTTCACTGCTTGTCTGCGGGTCAGTGATGTTAAAATGTGTTTCTTATTTGTCTCCTTCCCCCTTTGATTCCCTCGGGCTTCTTCATACTCTTTCCTCTGGACGTCTCCACAACATGTTTGTTTCCCCCTCTCTCTATTTGAATGGTCTTGGTTTGTTTGTCCCTCTGCTTCGTTTTTATTTTTAATAACTTGTTTGGCCTCCAGCATTTTTTTTGCACCTCGGGTTTGGGTGTGTTTTTTAGCACGTCCGTGACAGGAAAAGCTAATGTGCGCTAGCAATTTTGGAGGCTCACCATTTTATTGTGTTTATATTTGGTCACACATGGGGATTTGAGAGAAAGCTTCGAAAAATGTTTTTGCACACATTTTTCTTCTCCCACTTACCTGCCTGTCAAGGAATTTAACTTTAAAAAAAATTACAGTATACACAAAACAGATTTGAGGGTAATTTTTCAGTGGCACAAAGATTGTATGAAAGTTGTGACAACATGTCAAAATATGAAAGAGGAAAACCATCTAAATGATGCCTCCACTTTAAGTTCTTGAGTATTTTGTTTGTGTGTTTGGAATCTCATGTACAGGTTTATAATTTTTATAAAGCACCGACACGGTCAAGCTTGACATCATAAGTTACAGACGGGCCCATTTCTGTTGTGTGGCTGATGAGAAACACCTGCGATGGAAGGCAGAGGAGGGCAGGAGCGCCACGACAAGTGCGGTCCGAGTGCTGTACTGTCAGCTCGGAAGCACCTCATTATTACCCTCCAATATCAAGTTTGGCGATGTCATTACTTGTCAATGCAGCCACCACCGGCGTCGCATCATGGGGAATGGAAATGGTTCCTGGTAATAGTTCCTGATGGCGGGAAAAAAACAAAACAAAAAGATAATCAAGCTGGTCTTCCTCATTAGATATGCTGTCATAACGCTGCAGCGTGATGACTGCAAGCAATGATGTGAACACATCGCTTGGCTGCACCCGAGGGTCCAGACTTTTCCCCAGCATAAACCCACCTTCACTATATATGCTGCTGCACAGAGGCTCATGTTTCGCATTTAGATCCTATGGTGTCACACTGGAGGTGATGCATCGCAGTGAGACTGAGGTTTGACTGTATCATTTGCAGCAACAAACAGAACCCAAACTTCTCATTCAGGCTCCGTGTAAATATACCGTGTGGAGGCACGCGCGGATATTTGCATTTGTTAACGTGCGGTGGAGACAGACGGTGAGGGAGGGAGAACGACGGCAAGAAAAGAGTCTCAGCAAGCAGACTGATGGATGGCCGGGAAGAAGGAAATGGGAAATCAGGGGCCCCCTGGCACCGTGTCTGCCTCTGTCCCTCTGATTAGGGCGGCACTGAGTGACAGGAAGCTGGCAAGAGGATGTGGGCGACCCCTCCCTCCCCGCCGTCCGACCCGCCAACATGGAGGTCGCAGTGGCACCACACGCACATGCATGTTCGCATTCAAATCTGTCTCACAGTCAAAAAAGTTTTTTTTATTTTTCATCACCCCCGCCTTTTGCTGCTTGTCAGCTGTCACACCAGTAACAGTGAGATTGGGCATGACAAGATGGCGCCGTTAACCCTCAGCTGGAGAACACAGCTTCCTTTATACGTGTGTGTTAGAGAGAGGGACAACGCTGCCGCTGAGGGAAGTCAGACAAGGCTGGAACCGCACAACATGAGAACATGAGAACCCGACCCCCCCAGATTCCCCGTGTTCCAAAAAATGTAAAGGCCGACAGCCAAACTCCAACCTGGCGTTGCTGCAGAGAAGGACGGGGGAATTCTCCAGTCGCATTGCAACAGGGCAACACAACAGTGTCAAGTCAAGTGAGTCTTGTTTGGGTGGCACATTTTAAAACAGCCGAGGTGGAGCAAAAGTTCTTTACAAACTCGAAATAACATGAAGCATGAAATGTGCAATGAAGAGCATGAGGCAAGACAGACAAGATGTTGAAGGTCAACTTCAACAGAAAGCCAAAGAAAACGCGATTGGCTTCAGTCGGGACTTGGAGCATTCAATGGAGCGAGCAGCTCTTATTTCAACTGTTTGAAATACCAACCAGTTTTTCTAGTCCTGATATTGGAACATCATGAATCCAAATGCAAAAATCTTAAACACCACATGCCATTTATCCTGCACTTGACAATCATTTTTCCAACTTCGAGTTGGCCTACCACAATAAAATCTGATAAGAATTTGTTTAAATTTGTGGTTGGAATGAAACAAAATGAGGGAAATGCACAAATTCTTTTCATATTTCCATCGGCCTCTTCTTTATAAAGCGGTTTCATATGCATGAGAAGGTTCACAAGAGGGTTACATAACAGCTATCGAATCAAAGAGCTGCAATATGTGTCTGCTAGCCAGGCCCTGGTTAATAAATGTTTTTAATAGGGATAATTACAGTAGTAGTGTTAGCGCTGGTTAGCATAGCAGTGGACAAATTAAGCTTTAAGTTCCTCTCCGTATTAGTGTTTTGTAGACAGAGAGTCTGCTGAAAAATGTAACAATCAACTTAACACGTTAAACATGCAGCGTCCACACGAGCAGCTGATGGAGGGTGAAGGTAAAGGGAAGTTGTACATTTTCAGCTTAAAAGTGTACTTACCACTTCCTGTCCTGTGAGACTGGGACGGCTTCCACTGTTATTCTTAGATTGTGTGTAAAAGACACGGCCCATCTCATCCCATCATGCACCCCTCTCCCAGCCCGCTGTTGAACTGACTCATTGTCCAACTACATCTTTGTCTTACTTTCTGCATTTTCTCCCCACACTGCCACCATGCAAAATTGATGCTCTTTCTACTTTCCCTTTGGGTAACACCAAGAGTGTTAGGGAGGGGATGGTAGTTTAAAGGCATTGCATTTTTGAAAGGGAGTATTAATCTGTATATATAGAAGGATTTAAAACTGTTTTTTTTTTTTGGGGGGGGGGGGGGGGGAGTTGGGGGAATGGGCAACGTAAACCTAACACCACTTGCAGCAGCTCTGATTCTCAAAAATGTGAGTATATCAGGTCGGACAACACATGAGTCATATGGTCACCCTTCCTGTGGCTGCAGAGAAAGGGGAGTTCCTGACACACACACACACACACACACACACACACACACACACACACACACACACACACACACACACACACCTGTCCAACCTGAAATGCAGGAATCCTGACAAGCGTGCATAACCCATGGCTGACTGAGTCACTATCAAATTACGTTTCAGTCAGAATGATCACATCACACTGCAGAGAGAATTACTGCTTGATTCTTGTTATCTCTCTAAGGGGCAGCAACAGGAGTAGCAGCAAACAGCACAGCTGCCAGAAGAAAAACAAGAAGAACAGATATCTCACAAAGCCGGAACACTGTAAAAGT
The DNA here is from genome assembly GCF_046127955.1 of Nelusetta ayraudi. Taxonomy (NCBI): domain Eukaryota; kingdom Metazoa; phylum Chordata; class Actinopteri; order Tetraodontiformes; family Monacanthidae; genus Nelusetta; species Nelusetta ayraudi. The sequence goes on from NW_027466218.1 coordinate 3,236,581, forward strand.
CACGAGTGACCTTTAATTGCTTTCCATTGGTTCAGCTGATTGACAAACGCACTGTGACACCACTTCCTAATTTTGGGAAGCCAAAGGCCCTTTTATGTAAAAGGAGCCTAAAGTCAATATGTATCTCTGTGCAGCACGCATGCGCTCATTAGAATATTGTTGCCTTCATGTGCTCTGGCTAGGCACCGACCGCTGACACTTGTCAGGTTGTAACGGGTAAAGATATATATATATATATATTTTTTAAACAAAACAAACACAAAACAAAACAAAACAAACAAAAACATTTTCTAGTTGCGTCTTGCGTCTTTTTTTTCACGCATAATAGTACGTCACGGTATTTTATTTGCTGACCACATCAGACGCCTTAGTATTAGTATAAGTCAAAGGTTGAAGGCAGGCAAAATTAACGAGTCTTCACTTGTGCTTTCGTTAGTTGTGTCAATAACGAAACGCCGAGTCAAGTTAATAATCAACTACGATAAAAGCGCCTCTTCGGCTGAATTATTACGTCGAGCGAGGCGAGGGGACGCAACCACGAGCGTCGCGGGATCAACGGACGACGTCCGACGGCACTTGAACGCAGCACGAACAGCAACACACACGCGCTTGGCGCTTCCACTCGCAGCCGAGTCAGTCCGGAGTTGGAATGTGATTCAGCGAGAGTCGCTCACGGGTTCCAGCGCTCCGAGGACGGTCGGTGTCAGCAGCGTCAACGGAGCACGGAGCCGCCGTCCAACCGGAGAGAGAGAGAGAGAGGGGGGGGGAAACGTCATTAAAAGTGAGTTTTGGGACGACGGTGGGAGAAAAAGTGACCCAACTGACAGGACAGCGAAGCCGCGCGGACCTCTGCCGGATGTTGGAATGCCAGCGTGAGCTGAGGAGTTAAAAGCACCGGGTTGGGATGTTCACACGCATAACGGCAGTGAGTGAACAGTGAAGGAGCGACGCGACAGCCGACCGGTATGGCTTGACTTTGCCAGGCCGAGCCGAGCGGAGAGAGGAGAGGAGAGGAGAGGAGAGGAGCGGGGAGAGGACGATAAACTTGTTGGGAGACGCTCATGTTTCTGTGGAGCAGGAGGAGGAAAGTTCACCGCTCCTCGGATACTAGAGGACTCTGTACGACCGTGTTGCTACTGTGACTCTGCCCCTTTCTCCCCGTGTGTGTGTGTGTGTGTGTGTGTGTGTTTTCTTCACCACCACCCCAAATAAAAGCATGTCCAAGCCCGCCGGAAAGAAGAGCCACTGGACCGCCAGAGTGAACGAGTGCTCCGTGGTCAAAGATGCCAGCGGGGACCTGAACGTTCCCCTGCGCGGCGGCGCCGAGCACGGCGAGTTCGCCCACATCGGCCCGCTGCTCGGGGACGCGCCGCTCTACAACAGCGAAAGCAAAGTGAACGATGGCGAGCTGCTACTGGAGGTGGAGAACCTGTCCGTCTCGGGATTACCCTTGTACGACGTGCGCACCGTGATCAAGAACTGCAGAGGTCCCGTCCGCTTGAAAACCGTCAGACAAGGTGAGAGAGAACTCTCCGCTTGTTTCCTTCTTCCTGGACAGGACGGGTCAAAGTTTCGATGTTCGCTTGCCAAAACTCTCACACTACAACACCTTGAAGCGACACAACTTGACATAACTGTCACTCTGTAAGGTTTACCGGGTACTTTTTCTGTTGTTTGCCTGCTGTGTTCATGCATGTTGGATGAGAACACACGGGTTTATTGAAGGGAGCTGAGAGGTGGACGCCACCACCTGTAGAGGAGCAGCTAATTAATTTGTGTTCGCATTTTGGCGCGCAAGAGGGGAAGAACACCACCGCCTCTTGCACCCCAGGGGCAAAAAAAGTAGTGGTGGCTCTTTGGGTTTAAGTTGTACATTAATGTCGTCTGTTGTTGGACCATATTGTCCTGACCAGGAACAAATGGATGGAATGTTTTGGTGACCCACCTCATTGGAGAAAGAATATATCATGGGATATGCACGGGAAAACACGTGTTTTAATGTCAATTGAAAATGAACAAAAGCGTGACAACAAAATATGTGTCCTTGAAGCCCCACAGTGTTTAACTCTTTAGTGAAATGACTTTTAAAACAATGGGGGGAAAAATGGATGAAATAAAGCTATTTTATGACTTACTTTGTATTCATATAATTTCTTCAGGTTTAGTGGGCCGGATCAAAAAGCTTAACAGCCGCAGTTTACCCGTGGCTGATTATGACTATGTGACGTCACAGGTGTCAGTCTTTACCAGTACAAGTCCAACACCAACTCCTGCTAATCAGGCTAAAACTCAGTTTTTTTTTTTTGACAGTCTTGGGGGAGGAACAGTGTGATATGACAAGCTTCTTCTTCACGTCTGCGTTTAAAGAAAACAATGTTAACTTCTCAGTTTACGTGTTGTATGACGTGATTCCATGGGGTCTGCGCACGTTGTTTTGGTTGCGTTTCGGAGTTTGTTCTGAGTCATGTGACTGGCAGCTCTCCCGCTGTGCGCCCTACGTGAAGTGCAACATGGAGCCAGCGTGGCCGGTCTTGCCTGTTCATGGTCAGCTTGACTCTGTGAAGCTTGACAGTGAACCACTGCGACAGGCTTCCAGCCTGGCGAAGCCCGTCGCTGTCGGGATGCTCTGAACAAGCCGGGGCTGAACATTTACTTCCTTCAAATACAGACACTTTTGGAAAAACATTTGGCTCGTCTCCTTCTTTGAATGGCAGTCAAACTTGCTCATAAAATCTGATGAAATATTAGTGACAAGACGCTCCAACACTAAATGAACGCATAATCTTGCGTGTCTGAGAGCGGGGGTGTATTTCTTAATGCTGAGGCGCTACTTTCCAGAAGACCATCGGTGTTGCGGGACTTGCACATTTGGCGCTTCACTGTCATTCACCATTTGCACTAAAAGTTTTGCTCCTCTTGCGTAGGAAGAAAAGCGCGACTTTCAGTGAGGGACCGTTGACTACAGAATGTAGAAAAAGAAGGAAGGAATGTCTGAATGGGTTAGAGTCACCTCATCATCAGCGCTGTCCTGAGGCTGGAGATGGTATTGTAATATATGCATTGATGAGAGTGCTGCTGTGCTGTTCATGCAACATAGCCTGACAGGAACAGACAAAGGGGTCAGTGACACAGCGCGGCAATTGACTTTTGACCCTTTACGTAAATGTTGCATACATACAGTCCTGCCTAACCGGTGTCGACAGAGAGGCGTCTGCCTGTGAATCCCCACCAGGTCTTCTGTCCTACAAGTAAAGCATCAGTTCACGGTCGGGTTGTCGGCTCAACACAAAAAAATGCAACACTCAGGTTTGCGTTTCCTTGTTCTTGCATTTTTGGTCCGTGTTCTGCACTCGAGTGAGTGCAGAACCTCTCAGCATGTTTGGTAGTTTTCAGGTGTTTTCAAGTTGTGTGCGTGGCCGCGGCTGCATGTGCATCTCACCTCCTGCCGCCGGCAAGGCGGCAGATTGCCTGTAGATACATGTGCAATTAATGAGAATCATTAGTGATGAATCCCTCTCATTGGGCCAGCTGGTACAAGAGCAGTATCTGGACTCCGGCTTTATATCACCGGACACACCTGCAGTGAACCTCCTTCCTTGGTCTGATCACACAATTATTTGGTTTGGCGCTGATCCATTAGTTCTGTGGGTTAGTGGTGTTTCCTGTTGTGACACTGTGTTTCTCAGTGTCTCTTTTATCAGTGTCCCAAGAACATTTAAAAATCTTTCAAATTGGATTTTACAGTACAACAGAGGCTTTCCCAATAATTTGAAACTTTCAAATGGCTCTGTGTCGAAAACACAGAACCAATCCTGGGTACACACACAAGCACACAAGCACACACACACACACACACACACACAAGCACACACGCACGCCATACATTCTTTCTGCAGTTTAAAATGACTCTGAACAATGAGCGGAAACCGACTTCTTACTTTGAGCCAATCAGAAGTTGTAGCTCCTCGCTCGTAGCGGGAACCATCTGGAGATGTCGGGTGTCACCGCTGTGCAGCGTCACATGATCAAATCCCATTTGAAATTTTTAATAATTCATGCTGTCTGGGAATTCCCCCCTCCCTCCCTCACTCTAATAAGCCCTAATTGGAGAAATATGCCTGGCAAGTGGGGCCATCTGTAACAAAAAGAAAAAAAAAAAGGAGAAAAAAATGGAAATGACCTAATTCTACCCAGAGCTCGTGCCATTTTCTCACTTTAATCAAGTGAGATTTGTGCGGAAGGTGCTGCCGCCGCACCGCCGGCGCTCGCTGACAGAGGAAGAAAGAAGGAATCAAATCAAACTAAAGTGTACAAGTCGCAGTGTTGAAAAGTGCAAGATGGGACTTTTGCAGCCTAGTCGTAACACACACACACACACACACACACACACACACACACACACACACACACACACACACACACCCACCCATGCCTGTTCACAGGGGCATTCCTTGTCGGCGCTGATAAGAGGAAAACCAGTTTAGCTGCAGAGATTGGAATGTTTGCTTTTGGTTTCGGCGCAGAAGTACCGGTGCTGTGCATTCACAGAACTCGGGCCGGGACTAGCCCCGCCCCCCCATCTAACCCCCCCCCTGCTGCTTATTGATCGGGCCGAGACTATGGGGAAAAATAAAAAGGGATTATGTAATTAAAGTCCATTACCATGCGGACAAACACAGCCGCTGACCCTACGCTGTGTTTTGAGGACCTGGCGGGGGAAGGGAGGGGCAGAGGGATGGGGAGGGAGAAGGGGAGGGGTGGGAGGGGCGGTGTCCACGTCAAATAAGCCGCGGCGTGTTTGCAAACAACGAGTTTTGGGGGGGAGGGGGGTGGGAGCTGTCGCTCCGGCTAATCCCGCAACTTCTATATGGATAATCTTCATAAGACGATGACCTCGAGCCCTGCAAATGCAGCGCAGCCTGACGACGCGGCCAGCGGGCCGCACAAAGAGGTTTCAGATTGAGAGCAGATTAGTGTGTGGAGCCCTGTCTGCTGTCAGGAAGCATGTCGGCTGCGTGAATAATCGCTCCGAGTTCTTGTACTGGATGTAGTTTGGAAATGGGGAAGATGGGGTGAGCAGAGGGAAGTTAAATCCCAATTAAAGCGGCTCGTTTTAAAGTGTTTTAAAATTAAATATCATGTAGATTTTATCACCGTGAACCGTACATGCTTCTGTGTATCTCCCATGTGTCGGTGCTTTCGCCAACTCTCTGATCCTGCCTGATCCACTTCCCAGACAATGTTTCCCACATTCTTGTGTAATTTCCTTTACGATGTCACAAAGGGCACTGATAATTCAGCAATATGCCTCTCAGGTTCGTGGCAACACACCCAACCAGGTGTTGGCTCTGCCCTCCTCCTTGTTTGGAGTGGAAAGTCCAACACAGCAACAGCAGTTCCAGCAGGAAGCTGGAAGCTGTGAAAGCAAGGGTTTTTTTTTGTGGGAGGTTGTAAAGCTGGTCGTGCTCTTCTCCGGAGATCTGGAGGGTTTGTTTTGGATTATTAATCATACTACGCTGCTTCACAGGAGCCCAAGAGGAAAAATACAGTAAGGTCTGATAATGGGTCCTCATGTGGGACCTTTGAAGGAAACGTGTGGGTTTTCTGGACCTATCAAGTGTGACTTGTGGCCTGGAGATCACAGCGTTTCCTCGGCAGCAACAGCTGCACACACACACACACACACACACACACACACACACACACACCTAAAGCCAGCCATCCTAAAGCAATCAGGAAGCAAAGGCACCGCAGCGTCTCTGATGTCGTCTTCTCTCCTCTGCTGTGATAAACGAGGCCTCGCTCGCTGTAAATTTCAGGAACTAGGAAATATTTTCACTTTTTTTTGGGCTGCGTGCGCTAACGACGTCCCTCGTGCTCAGATTTATTACGCCGCTTTTCTTGCGCTATGTGCGTGTGTGCGTGCGTGCGTGCATGTGCATTTCTGGCAGGAGCTGCATATGGAAGTGTTTATTTCCTTTCTCTCAGCAGGAAGGCGGACACCCCTCCTCTGACTCGGCTGCTTATTTTTTTTCCCCCTCCTTCCCTTCTTCCCACCTCCGTATTGACAGCGGAAAACAACGACTTCACTTCCACCCTCGTGGCCGGGCTGCTCAGACGCAGCTCTGGCTCCAATTTGAGGTTGTGAGGTTGTGAGTTTACATCTCTGTATGTGAGTGTGCGCGCGCGTGCGTGTGTGTGTGTGTGTGTAAAAGATAAAAGTCACGTGCGCAGTCTAAGCATCTTGCCTCCTTTGAGCTGATTTTATGTGCGTGTGTGTGTGTTTGTGTGTTGGTGTGTTGGTGCTCAGCTTAATCTCTGTATTTAAAAGCACAGAGGGCGACTCAAGTCACCAACTAAACAGTCCATGATTTGCTGTCTCACCAGTGCCAATGTGCTACACACACACACACACACACACACACACACACACACACACACACACACACACACACCATCTCTCCCTCTTGTTTGTCCGTGAATTGCTCATTTTTTTGGGCTAATTAGTTCCAGTGTGGGCTGCGATAACGGATGCGAACACGAATCAGTCACACGCAGTCCTCCTCCGCTGCCACGGTGAGAGAAGGCCGGCTAATTTTACGAGTGTGAGTTTCGAGGCGCCGTGGCTGACGAGGCGCCGTGGCAGCTCCCTCGCTGCGACAACTCCTCATCTTTTTCTGAAGGCACGCCTGAAGATTAACAGAGTCCTCTCTTCTGCTCTTCAAAGAGGCAATCGCACCGCTTCACAGTGGTCAGTAGCCTGGGAGTTATTTCAACCAGCCTGCCGTTTTATCTGCCTCCTGCATCCATCAGTCCACGAAACGCAGAGACGCTCTCCCAGGGCTTAACGTGCCGCTGCTGTAGTGCTGGTTAACCCAGAGTTGGAGAAGAGTGAGTTGACAAATCCACTCACCGGTCCGTCTTCCTGTCCCCACTGCCTGCTGGCGTAAGCTGTGCCAAAGGTTAGGCGAGTTAGCCTGTGCTGTGCGATAGAGCAAACTTCTTAATGGACGGACCTCGTTTGATGTTTTCTAAGCAGCTTTAAAAGTATGATGACAAAATATTCACCTTCTTTAATAAGTTGCATGTTTGAATGGGCCATTGAGACACGTGAAGGACCCAAAGAAAAGATGTTCTGTTCAAAATTCCCTTTTTGCCAAAAGTAGTCTTTTTAATAATGATAACAATGATAATGATGATGCTTTTTTTTTTTTTCAAGCTCTTTTCAAATACTGAAAGACGCTTGATGGAAAAAAATGCAAAAAAGGAAGGATTCAGAGAAGATTGAGAATATAATCAAGAGAAGATGCATCTGTGCAGTAGAAATTACATAACGCTAAGCTCTGTTGTGGATCTCGCTGTCTTGTGGAGTCAAGTCTTGTAGTTTTTCTGCTGACCTGCATTAAGTGATGCCGTCCTGTTCTTCTTTCTCTTCACGAGAGAATTTCTATCAAATAATAATCTTTGCCTTGACAGTATAGTCCATTCGCATTGGCTGGTTCCACAACTAGGTTCTTGGAATCGTGGGATCACTGTGCCCAGACTGGGCCGACGACGTCACACCATCCAGTCTAACGTGCTAAACGTAACGTTCTGTCACATCACAGCCTGTGACGGCCGCCCTTGAATCCCTGAACCAGCAGTTGACACAGTTTTCGAAGCCACGTCCCAGCGACTGTCAATTTGAATGCATGCTTAGGATTTCTGGAGGGGGTGTGTTCCAATCTGAAAGCAGGCTGTTTTGCTTTCTGCAGGTTCAGGAAAGAACCTGCTAGTCGGTGCCCAAAGTCGAGGAAATAAAAGGAAATGTGGTGACGGTTGAGTTTCAGGGATTGCAGGGCACCAACCTGTGGAGCCTCACTGCTCTGCTCTCATTGTTAACAGTGTTTGACAAAAGGCAGCGCTGTATCCTGTGATAAGTCGGGAGTGATCGCATGTGAACCTGCAGATAGTGTCAGTGTGTGTGTGTGTGAGAGAGAGAGTCTCTCCCTGTCAGCTCGGGTGCTGTAGCAGTGGGATGGGAGCTGGTGGAGCCTGCAGCAGGATGATGGGATGGGGAGCGGCTGAGACCGCAGCCAGCAGCCAGTGAATGTGCCCAGTGACAGGGCTGCTAGTCTCTGGAAAATGTAAGCATTTTAAAGCTTCAAACTGGGGACTTTATCTGAAACACACTGGGGCATGCAAAGTTGTTGTTTTTTTCCGCATTATGTTATGAGACTTTCTGAAACGGAGACTGTTAAAGGCACCCTGGAGTTAATGTTATCACCAACGCTAATCATCCGTCAGTGGGGTTTTTTTTTTTCCCTTCTGGCTGCTGCTGCTAAAAACCCTCTTTGCTTCATCTCACCACCTCCTTGAATAGCTAAAAGCCTCCTCCTCTCCTCAGTCTGCCTCCTGCTCGTCTTTATTCTTAATTACATCGTGGTCGATCCCCTCTGCGTCTGTTTACACAAATCCAATTAATGTAAAGTCTCCGGGACGCTCACTTATGCTTACGGCGGCATATCTTCAGGTCTGGCCAACGCTGCGGCCTCCTGCCTTGAGAGGATTTGGCCACCAGTCGGTGTTTCTGTAGCGGGCGCTCCCAGCGTCCTCCTCCCGCGGGGCTCATTGTCCAACGCGCAAACAATGCGTCGCTGAACCGCGCCGGCTTCCTCCTCATCAGCCGCCCCGGCTCCTTTCACGTCCACTCATCCTTTATCTGCCAGGTCTTCTGCTGTCCTCCCGACACTCTTTGTGGGGAATCTCGCCCTTTGTCCTTTTTTCAGCGCTGAAGCCTCCTGGTGAAAAGACCCATCCAACAGGTCACTTCACAGCAGTTATGGATGATGGCGAAGGCCGGGAGCGGTAGAGGGCAACTCCATCACTTTAAAGGGACAGTCGGCCCAATGTGAAGAGAGGGAGGGGGGAAAAACAGACGTGTTTTGTGGCTGTTTGCAAGCTGTGAAAGACGGCGTTCTGAAAATTGTTTCTGCTTTGTGCCTCGGACTTTGTTCCAAGTTGAAGGTTTTGATTGAGTTTTTCTGAGAGGTTTTTCAAAGTTTCGGTGTTTCCATTAACAGTTTTTTTTTATTGTGATATTTAGGTTTTGCACAATTCTAGGGGTCATGGAAACGCAGCTAGTGTGCGTTATGTCACAGCTTATTTAGTAAATGCCCTATTGCTTGATTTTTACTTTCATTCCTCTGCACCATCAGGTTGACATAAAGTTGGGTCAATATTAAATAATTAGTAAATAGAATGGCAACTTTTTTCTGCCTTTTCGTCAGCACCAAATGAGGGGAGGTCGTTTTTTTTTTTCCACTTTTAAACTTTCTAAACAAAGAAAACTAGAAAAAATTGTTTTTTTTCCACAAATTTCTAATTGGTAATCAGGAAACAGCTTGTCCCTGATTTCTAGTTTTCCATTTCAAATCAAACACCTGCTGGCTGCCGGTTTTCTGTTAAGGCGGCACTAAATAACCACAAATGGACTTGTTTTTTTGTTTTGTTTTTTTTATGTTTTTTCCCCTTAAAGACATGAGGCGTCTAAATATTTGCTGTTTATTTTGCAGGCTTAAATAAGGGAGAAGAGTCAGGGAAGAAGTGGCGGTTCGTCACCGATACAATCTTAATTCGACGAGCGGAGACTAATTAGCAAAGACGGGAGAAAGACTGAGTGTTAATTAAGAGGTCAGCTGTGTTCGTCTTCCCTCCTCACACCAGCCGACGATGTCAATATTGTGACGACTGTTTGTATGACCAATCAGTCAAGTTCTTCCTTTATTTAACTTTTTTTCTGGATCGCTACACATTTTTGTCTTTGTCTTTGATTTACCTTTGTAAATCCACCTTAGATTTTCCATGCAGAAAACCTTCAGGAATGAGCTGAGAAATGCATGAGATGCTTTTTTTTTCTTCAAGTTTCTCTTTCAAGACTTTGATATTGCAAGAAAGTGGGAAAAAAGAAACTCATGGTGATGTTTTACATGCTCTCAGTTCACCCAATATTTGTTTTGATGTCGGTCTTGGTAAATTTTTAATCTAAACATCAGTAAATTCTCTGAAGTTGATCATTAAACCAGAAGGGTTTCATCCTGCTGCGTTACAGCATCCAGACAGTCTAACATTAAAAAGCTTGCAGCGTTTGATCTGCAGGGGATTGTGGGAAAATCACACAGAGGCAAAGCTATTTGCTAGTAGCTGGTAGCATCCGGCGTGACATCATCGTCATCCTCCTCCTCCTCCGGTCCGTCTTCTCTGACGGTCTGTAGTCTGGGCTAAAGTATCTCTGTGCGCCTTTTGAAGCTGTTCACAGGCTTCATTGGAGCAACATGTGATTATAGATGTTTTTTCTCCTTTTCTTTTTATCCTGTGCACTCGGTTAAATGAGCAGGATTTGCGAGGTCTTAAGACCTTCCCTCACCTCTCAGATCACAGCAGCTTCAAACGCCGGAAGGCGAGCACTCACTTGCCAGTTGAGCCACTGATCCCAGTCCATGCAAATATATTTTATCCCCTTATCACCTGCCGGGCCTGGTCCACCGTGGTGGAGAGCACAGAGAACATGTTTGCAAACAACAAGGTCATAAACTCTTTGCGATACCAATCAGTTTTTCTGCTGAGATTTGAGCCACAGGGTATTTTAAATGGCGGTTTTGATTTTTGTGAAAGACTCCCACTAGGCTTTCGTCAAAACTCTTAATCAGTGCCCTGCTCTGCGCTACGTCAGCCTGGTCAGCCTGCTTGGAACCCCAAGGAAGCAGGGACCAAAATGGTAACGGTTTGAACTGTGTAGTGGCCAGTGGACACGCCTACAAGCCGAGCTGAGCCGAAGCGAGCCAGTGGAAACATGCCCTTAGAAACAGTGTGAGTGGCAGCACTTGATTGGTTGACTCCGCCCACCTGTTAAGCTTAAAAGTGCCCCTGTAGTTTGGGTCTTTGTTCTGGTTTTAATGTGGAAATGTTGCCAAGTTCCGATCAAACTGACCACAGTGCAGCAGATACACTGCCTCTTCTTATCTTTTTTTTTTTTGCAACTCAACCCTGACTGTAGCTCTGTCACCTTGAAGGACGCAGGACACTGATTGGCCCAAATAGATGGAAAACAATGGGACTGGAACTTTTCAAAGAGTAAGAAATCTGGTGATCCGTCCGCCTTGCAGGGTTAATTTTATCTGAGTCGTACCAGGATGTTGTCCTTGCTCTTTGTCGCTCTGTCTTTCTCTGTCTCTCTCTCTCTCTCTCTCTCTCTCTCTCTCTCTCTCTCTCTCTCTCTCACACACACACACACACACACAGTCAGTCCTCCAGCACTGTGCACGGTGCAGGAATGCTCTGTTTACATAGCTGCAGTCGGCCCCGGATCGGCGTTTTAATTCTCTCAGGTGTCTGCTGTGTATCACCCACACTTGAGGGACTCGCACATTTTAAAGGCCCCTGTAAGGCTCTCGGCCCCGCTGAGCGGCAGCACGTCGCTTAAATCCATCCACCGTCTGCGTCATCGGGACGGTGGATGGCGGTGGCTGCCAAGGACGTGAGGCGCAGCCACGCGAACCCACCTGATGCCCGGTGTCGTCGGAAGGAAGATGATGTTTAGAACGCGATCGCTCGGCCGTCGCCGACACACATCCTTCCTTCACAGCCAAAGACAAAATCGAGTAAATCGCTGAGGTGATTCACAAATGCGAGTCATCAAACGTGTCTGTCCCGATTTTCTCACACCGTCGCGGGCCTTCGCCGTCGTGTGACAGTCTCCCCCACGCTGCTGATGTATGGCGCCAATATGCTAAAGACGCGGCGGCGACAATTACCCATGCTCCTCCCCTCCGGCTCATCAGTGCAAACAAGCAGAAGATTGCCGTCGGAAAACACGGACGTCCCTCCGCGGTCCGCCGCTCGATGAGGCTCCTCCGGCTCGTAAATTAGAGGAGAAATCTAATTTCCCTGAGGGGCCTGCGCAGGATCTGCACGCTCGCAACACTTTTTCTTTTTCCCCTCCGCTCCGCTTCCTTCGCCGCGCGTTTGATTTTCTGCGTCCCTTCAATGTAAATAGGCCGATAAGGGAGACGCCTGGAAATGGATCGCGGCCCGCGTTTTTGCTGAGTCACTCTGTCGAGGAGTCGTCCACGCTTTTTTTCGTCCCATCAACTCAAGATGTGTGTTTTTCACGTAGTGTTGAAGCACTCGAAATTGGTCCTGGTCTCAAGACCACTTTTTAAGGGTCTCTGTATCGGACTGGACGGCTTGGACTGCCCGGAGACAACCTGTCTCAGTAACGCCAGACTGATTTGACGGCATAGTCGTTTTCGACCGCTCCTCCTCCGTCTGCGACCCCTTCTGCCGCCTCTCTTCCCTCGTTTCTCGTTTCCTCTCCAACTGGTCGGCATCGTCCCTGCTCTTCACCACCTTCTTGTCGTCCTCTTGGCAGTATTTTTAGAGGCACTTTTTTTTTTTAAAATGCGAGCGAGCCAATCGGATCTCGTGACACCTGCCATCAGGCGACTGGGCTCGTCACCCTTGTCACCAGAAGCCTCGCCCCTACCTGCCCCTCCGGAGACCAGTGTGTGTCATAAAGGTGCGTTTGTTTGCCCTTTCCTTCATACGGCAAACAAATCAAACAGTTGACTGAAGAGAGGAATCATGTTAATAAGAAGGATTCCTCTCGGATGTCTGTCGCTTTTAAATGTAAAACCACTGACCCTTTGTTTACCCCCAATCTCCCTTTTTTTGTTTCCAAGACTGCAGCAACGGCTGCGTTTGTGAAGGCAGTCTGCTCTTGAGCCTGTAGGAAAACAATGCGAGCGATTCGTCCCCATTCTAAGTCCTGGAAAAGTCACATTTTGCTTCCTTCACGGTTTTCGCCGACCCGCGTCATAAATATTAAAGGCGCGCGTGGAGATCCGGCGAGCGGGGAGCCGCGCACTCGCTCTCCGCCCGCGCTGGCAGCGTGTTTGTCTGTTTTGATTAGCGACAGCGCCGCCACAGCCGGCTCATTGTCCCGTAGGAATGGTTGGAATCCCACGCAGCCGGTCGGAGCCGTTCCGGCTGTTATCTCCGCTTCGCTGTCGGTGCAGCAGTGTGACGGCATCAGGCGCTCCTTGGGCCGGCCACCCAGAGGGAAGCGTTTCGAGAGAGAAAAACACCTCGCGCACCAAACTGGGCCGCCTTTTACAGCTGATTCTTTTTTAACATAACAGCTGCAGTGACGCAGGGGTCCCGATGGGGGCGGAGTTCAGTTGAAAGTGCTAATGCTAACCCCCAATTCACACTGAAACCGTCTGCAGTGTGTCTGTGGTGCGGTCCGGAAACCGCTACGTACCCTCTCGGACCAAACGCGTTTCCGAGCGGTGCCGTCCAAGGTGATGGCTCGATCAGTTCAAGCGAGGATTGCAACAACCCCGGTAGTTTTGCATGTATTAAAAGAAAAAAGAAAAAAATCCGAACTGCTGGTATCATACAAAAGAAGTTAAAGTATCTTTATTTAAAGTATACCTGCATTTCGTACATTACACTTTCAGATTTAAAGTGAAATCTGCTTTATTATTTGACAGCCGAACTGAACGGTGTTGAAGCTGATGCGTCACATTCACCTTTCACTGTAAAATCCAGCACATATAAAACCAAAATCCAGCACATTGTATGTCATGATGAAAACCAACCCGATCCATTTGGTGTTACTTGGCGGTGACGATGGCAATTGTGCACAACTCTCCACAAATGCTTTCGACATCAGTCAGCCCGACGGTTCTCTCTGTTCCTGCCTGATCCGGTCGGACGGGTTGGGTTGAAACTGCAGCATACCTGAGCTGCACCTGTCCCCCAGTGGGCGGAGCTTAGCGGAAGAGTGACATCAGGAAGGAGGAAGGCTGAACCTGGACTTTTTGAATGTGATCTTAATATTGAATATTGAGGGGTTTTTTTTTTAAACATGCAGCAGGAATCTTGTCTGACTGAAGCTGGAGATTGATTACATGTCTGCAGTCCTGGCCAGTGTTTTCCTTTGCCTGGTTAAATACCAAACTTGAGCCCCCGCCCACCCCCTTTTCATCTGGGCAATGTAAACATGACATCTGAGGTGATTGGTGTCAGGTGACCTTTCGGTTTCCATGGCAACCGGCTCCTAAATCCCATGACGCTGGTCATCTCCAGAGCTTGGTTGATTACTAAATACAATCTTCCCAGACTCTTCCTCAGAAGAGCGTGTGTGCACACACGCACACGCACACGCACACGCACACGCACACACACACACACACGCACACGCACACACACACACACACACACACACACACACACGCCCTTGGAAAGCGGTAGATAAACAGTCTCATGATGGTGCAGGCAGATAACTTTGTTTAGCCGTGCGTGCAGGGAGAGAGAGCTGGAATGCACCCCGTCTGTGTTCAAACAGGAAGGTGGAGCGGCGCTGCTGACCCGCGTCTCGATGCGCTCCAGTCTCTGAAAAATCCAGAAATTCCTCCACCAAAAGTCCCGATCAAAATTCTGCGGAGGCCGCGGGCGTAATGAGAATAGAAACGGTTTACATGCCTCAGTCGGACGTTATCGCACAGTTTAGGGGAATGAAGTCATCGCCGCTCCTCCGCATCCTGGTTGCCTCCTTTTCCCACATCATCGCAAGATGGCTTTCTGAAACAAATCAGAAAAATCACAAATCACAGCCGCGCAGAAGTCAGACTTTTGGCGAGGGTCTCAGTTTGGTAGGGTTTGACGAAAAAAAAAGTTGCCCTGCCCTTTCTTTTTATAAAGATGTGAATAAATGCTGAGGCTAGTCAAAGGTCATCAGAGTAAAATGCCACGTCTGGAATATCAACGTGTCCACGGTAGTTTTATTTAAAGCAATTTTAAACAAAGGGGAGCTGGAGGGAAGAGAAGCGCTGCTTTGTCGTGTGTGTGTGTGTGTGTGTGTGTGTGTGTGTGTGTGTGTGTGTGTGTGTGTGTGTGTGTGTGTGTGTGTGTGTGTGTGTGCGCGCGGGCACTTGCGTGATTTAAATACAGCCCTTTACTGTTACCCAAATAGCGGAGCGCCAAAGGCCACGAGCAGCAAGGTCACAGGAGTCGCAGCAGTGTAAAGTCGCCCTAAACAGTCTGGCTCTGCGCTGCCATAACGTTTTCTACGGGCCTTTGTGTCCTCGCTGGTGAGTCAGTGTGTGTGTGTGTGTGTGTGTGTGTAAATGTCAGCCCCTGGTCAGACTTGTGACGCAGCCAAAATGTCACCGCAGCTAGTGGACAAACTGCGGAACTGCAGCCGCGTTCCGCTGCCCATTGTGTTGGTCCTGGATGAAACCGCTTTTTGTGCGGCTCGGATCAGCAGCCAGTGTATGTGGGGTGGGGGTGCTCGGTGAGGCTCTAACTTAAGAATACACATTTGCACACACACACAGCAACCCCACTACACACTCCCATCTGCCTGACACTCGGATGAATTAGAGCAGACACAGGAAACGAGGCTGGATGTGAGTTTTCTTTCTGCCCTTTTTTTTTTATATATTCGAGTGTGTGTGTGTGTGTGTGTGTGTGTGTGTGTGTGTGTGTGTGTGTGTGTGTGTGTGTGTGTGTGTGTGTGTGTGTGCGCGTGCACCTGCTCATCTGCTCCGCTTCTCTGACCTGTTTCTGCCCCGCTGAGCTCCAGCTGCACGCTGAGGTGTTCCAGAGCGGCTGACAGGCGGACTGCACCTCACTCAGCAGCGACGGGAGGATCTCAGCTCGGCCGGCGCCGATCTTGGCCCCGCCGGTGTGTCGTGGTGATTTCATCCCGGACGAGGGCTGCGAGATGCGTGACACGCTTTGGGACATGTCGCATTTTGCGTTGGCGATACGACTTTTGCGGCCATTTGACAAACACCTCATTTCATCCATCCGTTTCTTATCCCTGCACAGTAGTTGCAGTGGGCGGAGCCTCTTCCAGTTGTCTTGGGGTGAAATGTAGAGTTGCATCGAGGACAAGTTTTGATTGATTGATTACTTTAGGTTTTCTTGTTCCGCTGTTTGTTTCTGTGTCTGTGTGACTCTCCCCGCTGTCTTCTTCTGGCATTTCTTTTGGTTCTCCTGGTTCTGAATAATTGTTCTGTTTCCCTGATTTATGTTTTATTCAAAGACTTGCACGATATTTTGTAGATTACATTGCATTTTAGGGCCTTCAGTTGTTTCTGCAAAAAGTGCAGGCCTCGCTGGCCTCGGCCTCTGAACCGTGCGCTGGCACGAGATGGTTTGGCAAACGGAGCAAACAAAGGTTTAGTCGAGTTAACTTTGCGACGAGGACTCTGACCTTCCTCAGACGGGAAAGTGAGTCATTATTGACATTTGTCAATAGCGCAGCCGGCACAGTGACGCTACAATGAGATCACATTCACCGTTCGCTCAGCTTTGGCTTTCGACTCGCACAGTACAAGTTTAAATATGACCACAAATGAATTCTAAAAAAAAAAAGAAAATATCAGACAACCTTAGAAACAGAAAACAATCTTTAGCCAGGACATTGAAAGTTTTTCTTCTTTTTGTTTTCGTGCGTGTCTGCAGCAGACGGTGTGTGTTTGCTCTGCTGCCATGTTCGTGGGAACCAGCGAGCGTGCTTGCCTCATTTCACCCTCATTAGCGTGTCGGGTCGCACCCTTCTTAACTTCATTTCACATTCTAGCAAAAAAAAAAGAAAAAATCCCCCCCCTGTGATCTCATGTTCTCATTTACAACTGACTATGTTGTAGCTCGTCGTACAACACAGTTGAGGGAAGCTGGTGGATCTCACCTCCCCTGAGATCAAACTCAAATCAATCCTGCAGCCTGTCACTGTTCCACTGCTTCACCTCCTCCTGCTCCTCCTCTTCCTCCTGCTCCTTCCTCCCAGTGCCTCCTGCTGCCCTTCATCCTTCTTGCGGAGCCCATATTACCCAGGATCCAGTCACATCACATCATGGTAAACCCAGTCCTTTGCTCCCACCTCAGTCCCCTCCTACATTCCCACCTCCCGTCCTGGTCCTTGACCCTGTCCTGGATCAGTGCCCCCCCCCCCCCCCCCCTCACCCTTCAGTGCCCCTGGGTGCCTGCCTGGCCTCTTCGGCGTTCCCACACCAAAGTGTGTTTGTTGACACTGTTCCACTGGTGACAGCATTCTTTTTTTTTTTTTTTCCTTCCCACGTGTGGCAGGTGAACCATGAATGAGAGCAAGGCCAAAACAAGGAGGCGGGCGGGTGGAAGGTGAAAGCGACGGATGAACCTCTAAATCGACACAACCTCATGAGAGCGTCAAAAGCTTTTAGCGACATTTGAGAGGTTTATCTAAGTTGAGGTGTTTCCATAACCAGTTTTCATCTATCAGATTGATCAGATTGCAACTAATTCTCCTTTTGCATAACCGTTTAGCTTCCTCTCATGGTAACGAGGTGAAGATCGGAGCTGTTTTTCTTCCTTTATTTCAAAATCTATCTATCCGGAGCGTGACAGATGTTTCGCCCAATCACCTTCCAGGTGTTGCCTCCGTTTTTCTCTGCCCCTGACCGAGACGTCTGTCAACTCAGCCAATCTGTCGTCTGATGACATACCTGCGTTTTCTTTTTTTCTGGTTTTGTTGTTTGTTTGTTTTTTAATCAGCGAAGCCGTCGTCCTCAACCCATTATGGCCTCTGGTCTCTTGGTCTTGTTTAGCAGCTGCAGCTCAGAGGTTTACGATGGGCTAGACGTTTGCGTGCGTGTTTTTCGCCTGCGATCGCACATCATGAATCACAACGCCGTCGGGTTCCTGCGACAGACTGCGGCTGATACAACCTCCATATTTCATGTGGGCCAGAGTGGATGTGCCCCGCTGGTCCGGCTGCCTCATCAGCCCGCAGTGGACTGTGCCTGTCATCAGGAACCACAAATCATCCTCATTTCCTGTCTTCGCTGTTTGCTTCTCTCACAAATCTCCCTTTTATCTTTCAGTAGATCCATCTCAATATGAAGAATGCACTTTGTGTTTTTAGCCATGCTGGGGTGAAGAAGAACCAACATTCGAGCCACATTTGCAATTTAAAGTTTGAGTCCAGAGATACAATGTAAAGCGCAGGAACATGCGGAATAGCTTTCTTGGAGATTTGAGCCTTTCTAATCTGTTCTTAGAACATCAAACCCAGGAGTCGGAGCAGAAATAACTAAGTCCTGAGTTTAAGTTTGAGTTTTGAAGAAAGGAGTCTGTGCTTGTGGCCTTAATTCCCAGTTTGAGTGTGAAATGCGACATTATGAGCTGCAATTCTCGTCACACAAACACGGTCTTCATAGATTCTCTCTCTGCAGATTAAAGAAAAGTGATCTCAGACCTCTTCATCTTCCCTGGAACACACCTGTGTCTGGTTGAAGGGCGACAATAGACGGAAGGATGGAAGGAAAAGATTCGCTGTGTGTGTGTGTGTGTGTGTGTGTGTGTGTGTGTGCGTGTGTGTGTGTGCGTGTGTGTGTGTGCGTGTGTGTGTGTGTGTGTGTGTGTGTGTGTGTGTGTGTGTGTGTGTCAGATCTGATGTGAATGCCTACACACCAACTTCCGACTCCTCAGAGCTGAAAAGTCCAGAAAGCATAAACTGCCCTCCCTCCCTTTTCCCTCCTCCTCTTCCTCCCCTTTCTCCTCCTTCTCTTCCTCCTCCTCCGTCCTCCCTCAAACCTGAAATCGGATGTTTTTTGTAAACAGAATATTTCGTTTCACAGGCTTGAAATAACAATTATAGCAAACTGACATTTTGTTTTATTTTTCCCTCCTTAAACAAACCACAGTTTGTCAAAGGCTCCAACATTAAAGCAACAGTTTCTGTTGAGCATCAACTTCCTGGTCTTGTACCAGCGCGGCAAGCATCGTCTTTGATCGCGGTACAGAGAACAACGGAACCAGCCAACCCCACCCTCATTGGCTATAAATTTAACAGACGATTCGTTTGTTTGTGACCCAATATTGATTGAAGTTGCCTAAAGAGATATTTATTTATCTTCATCAACACTCCTGCTTTCAAATAAAGTGATTATTTTCGCTCTAAGCGGGCGACCAGTGGCTGCTAGTCGTCTTCAAAACTTCCCTTTCTTTTTCAAGCATTAATTGCTTCACACTCATCGCCCTACAGAAAGAAGTTTGTTGGTTTGATTCCCCAGGCTCTGGGCTTTTCTGTGTGGAGTTTGTAGACTCTCAGTGTTGAGTGAGTTGTTCAGGCCTGGATCTGTAGAGGAAAAAAAAAGGCAATCAAACATCTTCCATTGAATGCCGTGAAGCGCATAAACAGTAATTCTCGTATAATCTCCGCCCGCGAGACCCCACTTTGAGGAGGATGGAGGTGCAAAACATTTTGCGCTTTGGAGCTTTTTTTTCTTGGAAGTGAACTGGTCCGGTAAAATGTAAATGCACTTTTGCAATATACCTGTATATCGATACGTCTGGAAAAACCACCCCATTTAAGAGGTTTTTGGAAGTTTACGTGTTTCTATTAGCAGTTTTTTTATTGGGATATTTAGGTTTTGTACAATTCTAGGGGTAACGCAAACAGTCAGTCTCACTGCTGGGGTCGGGTGTTGACGGATCCGGCAGACGGGAGGAAAACGCACCTCTGGTTGTTGCCTCGGGCCGGAGTTGTTCCTCTGTAACGTGAGAGCAGCGGACTGAGCGAGCGAGTGACTGGCACGCAGAGAGCAGCGCTGCCTCCTCAGCCGTAATGCTAACGTAAACGCTGCGCTCTGCTATACCCCCTGTTTTAATCACAGCCATATGCCTTGCATTCCTCCCTGCCACACCCGCCCACCCTCCTCGGTGGGTGTGGGGGCGGAGGGACCCGGACCTCTGGTTCTGCCCGGAGTGGGCCAGCGAGTCCGCAAGGCTTTTCGTATTTCAGTCGAGCTTGTTATCAAACGTCGAGGCAGGCGGACTGTCGGTGCGACCTTTGACACCCGGACGTGACAGAAGCTGGAATGTTTTTGGTGCTTCCGGTCACTTTTTAGGAGTCCCGTCACAGAACTACTTTGTCTCTCAAATTGTTGTCCAACGCCGGCTTTTTTGTTTTTAGTTCATCGTCTGAGTGTCTGAGAGTTTGGTGAAATTTCTTCTGCCGCTAACTTCAGGGGGGATTAAGGAATAAGTGTTTGCAGCCTCCTGGTGCTGCCAGGCTCCGGCTAAATACCCACTTCAGGATACCAACGTGTCCTCGTCGTAATGCTGCACCGTGCTGACATTTAGCAGACATGTCGACTGCCTCTGCCGTCAGTTTTGCGCACACACACACACACGCACACACACACAAAAAAAGCAGGCATGCAACTGTTTGAAAAGCCCAGACATCCCAAGATTTAAGTTCAGGGTTCCCGCCAGAGTGCCGTGACTTGATCCAACGTCTCTAGTGGTGCCATATGTTTATTCATATATTTATATTTATTGCTAAGGTTTTCACCAGCAAGCAGACTTCACTTCTCCATAAGCCACAGTGCCATTCTGGCCGCTTGTCTTTTATTAAGAACCTGCCAAAAAGTGGTGCAACTTTCCAGAGTAGGAGGCTTGAGCGCACCTGAGAACAAAGCATTTTAAAGGGACCCACAAGCCACTTCAAACTCAAATCTACATTTCTTTATACCCTCTTCCAGCATTTAATTAAATTAGCCCAAAGAAAAACCTTTTGCAGAAACAAAAATGCTCTGTTCTCATGGGGCAGAGCCAACGCCCACCAGATTATTGTTTGAAAAAAGGCTCTCTGGTTGAATAGTGCTCTTCTTAAAAGTTCTTCTGAAGTTCTGAAACGCCGGTCTTTTCCTCAATAGCGGAATGTTTTGGGGGTTTTTTTGTCGTCGTTTTTGGTTTTTGGTTTTTGAACCTAAGGAGGCGACGCAGTTTGTCAGTCACGCTACCTGTGTCTCATGCATGATCACTCCTTCATCCATTCTCTCTCTTTCTCTCTCTCTCTCTCTTCCTCCCTCACGTCTACCTCCGTTTCCAGCCGGTTTCCCCCCGTCGCCTGTTTGCCTGCAGTCAATCACTCATGTTTCTCTGTGATGGATGATTCCGACTGACTGAGCGCCTCCATATGAATGATACAAATCAGCATTCTTGTTCAGCCGGGGAAACTGTCTGTCCCCCCCACGCAAAAAAAAGAAAAAAAGAAAAATGTAGTACTCATCATGGCTTCTGCATAGTTGGATTTGGATGTGCCGAGAGGGGCAGTGGTAATTCTCGCAGGACGAGATTTGAAGAGGATTGCATTTGCTTTTGTTTGCTGTGAAGAATGGTTGTTATATTTTTCTCTCCGATCACTTGTAAAAAATATTCTCTCTTCTCCTCCATCCAAGCATGACACAACATTTTCACTTGAAGTGAACTGGTCACGTGACCCCGTCCATCCAGTGATGTGTAAATGCGAAAAAAGGTGTTTTCATGACACTTTTACGATATACCTCAATATCGATACGTCTGAAAAACCACCTCACCAGAGCGTCAAAACCTTTTATTTGAGAGGTTTTTGGAAGTTTAGGTGTTTCAATGACCAGTTTTTCCATTGCAATATTTAGGTTTTGCGCGTTTCTATGGGTAATGGAAACGCAGTTATGGACAGGGATAGAGGGAGGGCGAGTGAGAGAGGGAGGGCGAGAGAGAGAGAGAGAGAGGGCGAGAGAGAGAGCGGGAGGACCGGGAGCGCTGAATGTCGTGCATGCGGCCGAACCTGCTGAGTGGGATGGTGGGTGGTCTGATGTCATCGTTCACACACGCAGTCGGTTTCTGTCGTCCTGCCGGCCGCAAGTTTCATGTTCACTTCTTTGATGGCCGTCACATTAAGACCTCGGCCAGGACCATTTGAAGGCCCATTTATTTCAGTCTTTCGGTTTGCGTGGGGGGAGGGGGGGGCGTAGGTGGGGAGAAGAAATAGCTGTGCAAACAACAGATGTGATAAATGGTCCCAGGCTGCCACTTCCAGTCCTGACAATTGTTTTTTTTATTCTCCCAACCCTTTGATGAAATGCAACAAATGCAGTGATGCTGGTGGTCCCATTCTTCCCCACTTCTCTGGTTTTCCCGGCGCAAACTGCCAGCGCCCACGGTCCTCTAATCACGGCGGCCTGCTGTGTCTCTTTCTGGCCTCCTCCGATCGAACGACGTTCGCAGGGCCTTTGAGTCGTCTCGGCGAACACGTGTGCGTCAGCAGGCGTCCCGGACAGGTTTGGCGACGGCCGAGATGCTGAGACGACAGGAAATTCTTGCACCTCGTCTCACTCGAGGAGACGCAGTCCTCTGTGACGGGGAGCGGCCGAAGGCAGGCTTCACCGAGCAGCCGGGCTCCTTCTCCAGCTGGAAATCAACCCCTGGAACTTCAGTAGGAACCTTGTGGGATTTTAAAACCAGCCCCACCTTCTTCTCGGCGGTTCGTCTCGTACTTTTGGCGTTCCTCTTCAAGGTTGGACTGCAGTTGTTGTCGGCAAGAGATTCTCGCACCTGAACTGTTTGATTTGGCTGATGTGTTGTTGATGAACCTGATCTTGTTGTTTCCTCTGCGCTGCAGAGCGTCCCAAGAGTTTGGCAACTGTTTTGAAAAAACGTTCCTTCGTCCGTTTCTCTCTTTCATTCTTTTTTGGCTGTGGTATTAGAAAACCTTCAGCCGACACCCTTGATATTTGAGCTCAGACTGAATTCGGGAGGTAATTAAAGTTTAAACTTTGAATAATTAATTTGTGTGAAAAATGTAAGACTTTAATTAAATTTTGTGTCTTTGTTGCTGCCACGTGTCCCAAAGTTTCATCCTTCAGAACTTCAAAATACAGCAAAATTTATATTCAAAGCATTTTAATGACAAAACAGCAAAAACAAAAACAAAATAAAAACAACTGAGAAATCTCTTTGGGCAATTTCATCAGTCTGATCTTATCTTACCCATGCAACTGTGTCTAGTTTTTAAAATCTGAGTCATAACGCACCAACAGAGTACCTTGTCTCTCTTCATGCCTTGTAAAAAACAACAAGAAAAACTAAAAAATGCTGAGAAGCGTGAAGAACAGCTGCAGAATGTGTCTTCAGTCCGTCTGGTTTTGTGCGACACATACTGTAACCTTTGAGTAACGTCACTTGGTTTTATGAAACAAGTCCTGTTCAGGTTTTTAGTCCCAAAAGATGAAATGTTTGGCTCAGTTTCAACTTTGAACTTGTGACGTTTCTGAAATAACATAATTTCACTTTTCAATATTCAATTGCAACCCAAGGGTTTCCCCCAATTTTGTCCTCTTAATTTCTCTGCGATTGCGAGCGTGTGTGTGTGTGTGTGTGTGTGTGTGTGTGTGTGTGTGTGTGTGTGTGTGTGTGTGTGTGTGTGTGTGTGTGTGTGTGTGTGTGTGTGTGTGTGTGTGTGTGTGGTGTGTGTGTGGGTGGGTAGGTAACTACAGCAGCACGTGGTACCTCAGCACGACTCTGCCATTGCCACACGTTGAACTCCTCTCCGTCCGCTCTGCAGCGCGCTCACTTTGACGGCTTATTATTTCAGCTGTGCTCTCGCTGCAGCGCTGGCCTCCGCGCACAGTCATTCAGTCACGCTGAGGTCACGACGGGGTCACCGCCGACCACCACACACACATCTTGTGTGTGTGTGTGGCTGTATAATGATCCAACATGGATGGGATCTGTTTCTCAGATCCCTCTGCTTTTTTCCCCTCTATTCTATATGGACGAATTCCTCAGAGGCTTGTTTTGCACAGCTCTGCGCAGCTCTGGCTACTAATGTTGCAGTGGTGTGTTGGAGGCGGTAATCAAAGGGTTCAGATAAGAGCTTCTCCACTGACGCTAGTGTTTGTGTGTGCGGTTGTGTTTGGTCACAGTGATGAAAGTGATTCTGAGTTCC
This sequence comes from Nelusetta ayraudi, assembly GCF_046127955.1. Taxonomy (NCBI): domain Eukaryota; kingdom Metazoa; phylum Chordata; class Actinopteri; order Tetraodontiformes; family Monacanthidae; genus Nelusetta; species Nelusetta ayraudi. The sequence goes on from NW_027466218.1 coordinate 3,260,387, forward strand.
CGCCTCCTTCCAACAACGTCCATCCTGAGCGATGTGATCAAAATGTGACGGCTTCCGATCATGTCTCACTTCCCTGCTCTCTGCGCAAATAAACAAGGTGCTAGAAGGAGAAAAACGCCAAAACCAAGCAAGACTTTTTACTCAAACTGTCCACACAATCCTGTGCGGGCTCATTAGTTTGCCTACACTTGACTTTTCCTGTACAATAATGCAGTGGTGTAACTGGTGGTTTATATGTCACCGGTGGAACTTGCATATAAAAGCTGCACTGCACAGACGTTTTAAAGGTCTAATTTATGGGAAAAGTAGCCTGCGGTAATAATTGTTGTCGCCGTTACACAGACGTCCATGGATGACTTGAGCTGGGTGGGCCGTCCTCAGCTGGCCAGAAACGATTCCTCCACTAACTTCGAGTACTTCGATTTAATAGAATCCGTCAAGGCCAATTTTATGCTGCAATCATTCATTTAGTCCATTACGATCCCATATTACGGACGGATTATTTTTTTCCATGTTAGACACAGATGCGGATGTGCTTTGCTTAGAGGCAGCACTCAGGATCAGATCTTAAATAAACATAACTTTTGAACTACAATTTTCAAAGGTGGGAACCTGGATTGTCCACAGCAGGCTCCCTTGGAATAATGGCGGTGCGAGATGGCAGCTAACTAGGAGCAAGACTTTTGCCCTATGTATATTCTTACATATATGTATTGAGAACCGTTCTAAGGGTAGGGAAACCAAATGGCTTTTATTGCACTGCGATTATGCACTTTTATTAATGTATTTATAAGCAGTGTATTAAACATAAAAATCATGAATCAAGCCAAATTTTGCACACTGGTCCCAGAGGTGCTGCAACACATCAGGTGTGGGCCTGCCACGCTGGTTCAGGTTGCTGCCTCTCCAGCTGGGCGGGACTCCAGCCGAGGTCGATGACAACAGTCCAGATGTTTGTCTCCACGTGCAGCAGAGGGACGCAGGGCAGCGAGCAGCCCAGTACTGCTGCAAATGTGAAATGTCACCACGTCCACGTGTGCTGTTCCCCTTATGTGTAAGTGCACATTTGTTCAGCCAGTCGAACAGGCAGCCTCACACACATTTTGTTGAAACTTCACTCAACTGTTTAAATATTGTTTTTTTTGACTTGCCTGTATTTGGTGAGGCATTACCTTGTGTTTGAATGCATTTTGGTAGGGAAATGAAAAAACAAAGCAAAAAACGTTTGGGTGCACGGCAGTGCTGCACAAGGACACAGTATCTGCGTTTCCAAGATGTGTAAAGGAAAATAAAGTGTTTCCATGACACTTTTGCCATATACCTCGATATCAATACGTCTGAAAAACCACCTCGTGAGAGCGCCAAAACCTTTTAGCCAGGGGTAATGGAATTGCAGCCACTAGGGTTGAACGGACACCAAGCCAGTGGTTGTTTAAAGGGCTGTTGGCTCATTAAGTTGCACCACACAAAGTACACAAAGTACACAAAGGTCACAGAAATTGGCTTTTTCTTTTAACTTTTATATTCACACCAAATTATCGAGCAAACTGAGGACGGAGCAGAATGCAGGGGCCTTTTACCCATAATGTTATTAGTGAAGTTTAGTGCGGAAATGTCAGGGCTGTAGATCACAGCACAGCGGCTGAGACAGGCCACGTGCTGCAGCGGCTAATTAACTAGAGAGCCTCGTTAGAAGGGGAGGGGCCCGGCGCTGATGGACCGCCGACCATCCGGTCCAGAGCGGCCGTCCGGCGGTGGAATGTGAGGGATTATTGGCGCTGCAGACCAGTGAGCAGCAGGTTAAACCCTAACTGGCTGGTCGCTCCTGTTCATCGTGGTCACTCACCTGAGAGCTGAAAACTCCATGGCATTCTAATCTAATCTAAACGCAAATCTAGTCATTTTGATTCAGTTGTTGCGTGTTTCATTGTGCATTGGTGCGAGGCTCGAGTCCAGCCTGAGAGAGTCGTCAGCTGCACGTCCGGTTGACCACACCGACACAGGGGCAATTTTAGTCTGAGTTTGTGTCCCACTGCTGTTACTGTGGTTCCAGCCTCCTCGCCCCACTAACACACGCGTGGTGTTCTGTGCATCTTGTCAATGGCTGTCAACAGGCACCACACCTGAGGGTTAAGTAGCTTCAACGCATGCGTTCATGTACGTTCATACACGAATTACCTGGTGGGATGAAAGTCCTTGTTGAAAACGACCAAACTTTGACATTTGTGCTCTAGATTTCTGCATAATCTGATCCAAACTTCCAAACTGATCACTTTGCCTCCTCTGCACAGATCTTCACTCAGTATATACATTCACAGCCACTCTGGCATCAGAGTGAATTGTGCCTCAGTGGGGTTTCGTGCTGTCTCTCTCTCTCTCTCTCTCTCTCTCTCTCTCTCTCTCTCTCTCTCTCTCTCTCTCTCTCTCTCTCTCTCTGTCTCTCTCTCCGGGCCGTGTGGCGTCATCAGCCAGTCGTCATTTTTCCTTTTCCAGCGACCTTGTGGCTCTGTGGAGTTTCTGTGCACGTCCTCCCTAGTTTCCCCTCTCCTCTTCTAATATTGTGCCGTCGGCATGCAGAGGAATCCTCCAAGCCTCTTTCAATTATGGTCCTACATTGCAGCGCTGTCCTTTTTAATATGGAGCTGTAAAGAGATGCAGCCCTGCTGGGGTAAGACATCCGACTGCCAAACGTTGTTTCAAGGAGCTCCTGACTAAGCACTCATCCTCTATAGAATTTTCTGTTTTCTACTTTCTAAATCTTAACTTCAAGCCCACTCGCAGCTCCGGCACAAATTGAAGCTAAATATATTTGATGCTCAGTCCTCAAACTTTAACTTCAACGTTATTTTTTTGCACTACAATTATACCCTCTTAAAGGTTAAGTGTGTAATATTTTGAGATTTTGAAGAACAAACGGCAACATCAAGTGGTTACTTTTAGATTACAGTGTCCTTCACTCTCTGTCCTCCTACTGAATTTGCCAGTGAGCTACGGTGGCCTGTGTTGCCAAACCTTGATACCTCGTCCACCTTCTTCTTCATTGGCTTATTTGAAGATGCGAGTCATCCTAATAACGAAACACGATGTCCGGCAGATGGATTGTCCACAGCAGGCTCCCTTAGAATAATGGCGGTGCAAGATGGCAGCTAACTGGGAGAATCAGAAGTGGGACGCTATAAAGTAGCAGTAAGTGAACATCAGCAAAATAAATCCTCCCTTCGGTTAAAAAAATAAAAAACTCCAGACGCAGCGCCGTCTCTTTCCATTTGCAACAAATATTAGTCACAGCCGAGAAGGAGGCATGACAGTGCAGCCCACAGGGCTTCCTGACGGCTGGGAGATTTGGGGATAATTCAATACCACGTTCTCTGCTGCTGCTGTGGCTGCTGCTGCTGTGTAATAAGACGAGGACACGGACGCTTAGTCCATTTTGATTAAAGCGTCCAATCAAAACAAGGTACAGGTCCCTCTGGCAGCGACCGGCGGGGTGGGAGGGGATCTTATCAGCGTGTTTGTCATTATTGTCTCTTTAATTGCAAAGCTTGCCGGGTTTGTCCTTTGGCCTCAGCAGACCTCTGTGGATTCCCCCACAAGCGATGACTCGTGGTGGCATCAACAGCCTCGGCATGCTAATTAAACAGCCCACACTCTCCAGTCGCACAGCTTCACTAATTAAATCACTGTATAACAAGTGAGACGACTTGTTTGTTGGCGTTAGCTCAGTGGGGATGCAGGTATCCGGGTCGCGCTGATTGTTTATGAATTTTTTACCCCGTTGTCATGTTGGTTGTGTCAATGACCCTCAACCTTATTTGAACAGCGCTAAATCCCATCCAAAGGCGTCGCAGAGCGCTTTGTAAAATCAGAAGAGAAACCAACTGGGCCGCGGCTAGCTCTTAATAACGCTCCAAGCTCAAGCCTTATGATGTATGGGCTCCAACTGACTTGTGCCAGCGGTGGGTTTTCATTGGAGCAGCGTCAAGGGGACGCCGCCTCTGGCCAATCTGTCTCAAATTTGTCAAGATGCATTTTTGGCGCGACTTTGGCCCATTCGTCCCATAGGCTCTCGTTAAAAAACAATATCCCCACATTCCCCTAACAAAAACCTTGTGTTAAGTCTCTGTGGTTTTGTCCTATATACCCAATAGCTTTGCAGCATGTAGGGTCGGGTTGCCAGTTTCTCCTGATTTCTGTGCTCTGCAAGTGTTGATGTTTAGTCTGCATTTGTGAAGCAGCAGCAGTGATGGACATTTGTTTAGTTTTGCTATTAATTTTAAGAATTCAGGACTTTCTTCCTGTGCCATTGCATACATTTTCTGCAAAAACTTTACTTTCAATCTTCAATTCAATCTAGTGCAACTTTATATATAAACCCAAGAGAACCAGTTTTGACCTACCTGGAATCGAATAGGTGGAAAATACAAATAAATCCAAACCGAATGGCAACCCTGGATGGTATGTAATTGCGTACATGAGGTTCTGGCCTGCTGGGCACCCTCTGCCACTCTGGACATAGAGAGACTAGCAAGCTAGCAATAGCTTGTAGTCACAGTACAGGGAAGACATGCTGATGTTGGTGTGTTGTTGTCTGACCCAAAGTTCTGGAGTGTTGTCCCAGGTTAAATAGTTGAGGGCCATGTCGTTAAATCCTTACTATGATGTTTTTTTTTTTTTTAATGCTCTCTCAATGCATCTCTCAGGGTTGATCCATCGTCTATTTTCAGAAGATCCGTCTCTCTTCTATCGGACCCCCAGTAACCTGTCATCGGATCTTCTCTTGTGCTTTTCATTCAGTCATTGATTTTATTTTATTTTTTTCTTTGCTTAAGCCTTACTTTGACTTCTTGCGAACCTCAGCAAAGCCCCTGCAGCTACATTGTTAGCATAGATCTGCAAGCCAAGTATTCCTAATGTGGCCAGTGCTGAGTGATGACACACATGCAAACCAGTGTGGTGCCCCTGCTTTTTCGTTTTTTTTTTTCCTTTTGTGGAGCACTGTTGGAAACCTCATGACCCTGTTTTTTATTCCCTCAGGTGGGATTTGCAGGGCTACAGTAGTAAATACACTGAGCCAATGGAATAAAAGGATTTTTGCATTTAAGATTTTGGTTTATGTGGGTTTTATGTTCCAATTTAAAAAAAAAAAAAAAAAAAAAAAAGCATTTTCTGCAAATGCACCTTTACACTTCACTTCACTGGTAAAGAAAACCGGAGACTGAGCGGGAAAGAAAACCCTTCTCAGACTTGCCCGCCATAAATTCGGCCGTGCAGACATAATAAAGAAATAAACGTTTACCAAAAGTCTAATTTATTAGAACATTTAAACAGTTTCAAGGCTCCCTTTAAAGTGACATCATCGACTGAAAGGTTTGACAAAGAGTTCGGAGGGAGGAGAGAAAGAATCTAACGTAGCGGCGCTGGTATGCATTGTTATTCGCTCATACAGTGCACACACAAATCATGACCACATGCTCGGAGCTTCCGCTGTATACATTATATGATTTCTTCCCCACCCCCCCACACCCACCTCACTTTCGCCAAATCTTTAATTAGAAGCAGCTCCCTCTCATTTTTTGAAGCACAAGGGCTTTTTTCTATTCCAATGATCTTGTTTCTCCGAGTCGTGGGTGGATTTTCTCAACCGGCTTAATGGAAACGCACACGGACTGAATTTGTTTCTATCCCTCTGCTGAAAATGAGCAGCACATTTTAGACCATTGATTTAAAGTATTTGTTTTATCTCCCTGACTCGAGCAGACTGGTAGATTATTGTTCCTTGCACATTGTTCGGCTCCGTCATTTGAGTCCAACACTTTATTGGCATAAATTGCCAAAATTGGATCGCGGCCGATGTAACAGCCAATTATTAGTCGGTTACATCATGGAGCATGTTGCTGCCGGTGCTGCGGAGCTGAACTGAGTGCGTTTCTGTGGAGCTGATGATACAAGTAGTTCAAGAGGGAAAGGGGGAGCCAACCGTCTTCATTCCAATCTCCGATGGTCGTGCACGAGTGACTGCGAGATCAGATGTGATGGTGTGATGATGACGGTTGGTGCACGTGGGAGCGTCGCGAGCATGGGAGTGTTTTTGCCCTCAGCACCAAAGTCACGCGTAGCACCAGCAGTCTTTATCAGTTGCACTGACTCGTGTCAGCTTTGCATCAGTCTTTTATTTAAACGTCAAGCTTGAAGAGTGCAGCACTTGTGTTTATTGTCTTTGCTGTTCACTTCAGGAGCCTGAAAAGTTCTCGAGCTGCATTTCAAAGCTCACGGCTTGATTAAAAGCAGATGAAATGCTTTATGGTTTCCGCTAGTCAACAGATTAGCCGACTGTGGGAAGTGCAGCCAGTTGCAGTCCTACCTGTCTCTAAGCTGACAGCTGGTTCTCCTACGCTGAAGATTAACTTTTCGCATCTGTTGCTCATCAGGTTCCCAACAGGTTCTGCAGTGGAACCTGTTCCTGCGAGAGTCTCCTTCTGCCTGCTTTCTTTGTCCAACGTAACCTTTTTTTGCGGCCCTCTGCTAGTTGGCCTCCATCTTGACCGTATCAGCTGCAGCCACCCATTAGGAAAAAAAAAACCCACAACCTAACCCCTTCATTATCCTTTTTTTTTTTTTTTTTGCCTTGCTGACGCCTCCACTGTGCTGCCCAGTGAATCACTCACCACCACTCCTGCAAACTAATGACTGATGCTTCTGACAAAGTTAGCGCCAGTAATTATCTGCCAAATTCAGTTGTACTTCTTTGAGATCTTCTCGACCAGTTGCCTCTGTGGTTTTTCTATGCTGCTTTCAGTTTAATATCACTCCCCCATATCACTTGCAATTTACACTGATCCTCACATGATAAGCTGGAAGACACACCCTCATGTTTCCGGCCCTTCAGAAGTCTGACGGGGGGGAGGGTGTTGCTTGGAATCCTGCCTTTCATGACTGGCTGAATGGATTCTCTCTCAAAAATAAATAAACAATCTCCATAATGCATCCTTTCTTTTGAAGGAATGAGTCTCACTGCAGGTTTTGACGCGTGATCCTTAGATATCCCTCGTCACATGTTTGAATGCCTGCAGGTTAACACAACAAATGTTTTGCAGCAGAGCTTATTTCCCACCATTGCAACGTCCAAAAAGTAAAAAAAAATAATGGAAAGTAAAACTCGAGACATGTTCGTCCTTTAGACTAAAACCATTCATTTTGTCTTTGTTGATAGATTTACTCTTATTTTCTTTTGTTCAAACAAATAAAGATGTTACCTGCTTGACAGTTTCGACTGTGACTCCAGTCTTCCTCAGAAGACATCAGCCATCACGGATCACTGCAGAAGAAATAAGCACATCATGGACTGGGATAAGGACAGAGTCATCGCATTAATTGTTGTGGGGAGGTTAATGGGAGAGGAGCAGGCAGGGGGTGTCGGTGCACTCGGCTAAAAGTGAGCCTCACTCTTCTGTCTGCGTGCGTCCACTTGCCTCAGAGTGCTGCTCTCCTCACTCAGCTGGAATGCACAGCACATCATGCACGCATGCACAAAAGGGGGGGGGGCACTGCACGAGGAATCACACACACACACACACGCACACACACACCACAACGCTGGAGCCCCCCCGAGGAGCTTTAACCCTGAATCTGGGTGTTTATCTACTTCTCCAAATGTTTTGCTTTTCCTGCGTTTATGTCATCAGGTACGATTTTCCCCTCAGAGTTCCCCGCAGTCAGCTTCCACTTCAGCTCACATCAGCTCTGACGGGGAGGTGGGAGATGATGTGGTGGTGGTGAGGGGTAGCGGAGGCATCTGCCTGCCTGCTCGCCTGCCTGCTGCAGACTGCACAGTGCAGCTGCCCTGTGGTGGCGTGCAGCAGTGTGGCGGCGGTGGATGTTGGCGCTGAGTTAAGGAGGTCTTCGCCGCTGCGACGTTGTTGAATAGCTCTCTCTCTTTCTGATTGGCCGCCTCTCCACTTCACCTCCCATCACTCACTCCGTTCGGCCGTCTCTTGAAAAATAAAAAGCCGCTCCGGTGGATTTAAGAGGGCAGCCACACCTGGCTGCGTCCGCTGCTTTCAGAGAGCCGTCGCTGATTGAAGCTCATTTGCATTTAAATGGACGACTAATTCTCTCTCCATACGCACACACACACACACACACACACACACACACACACACACACACACACACACACACACACACAAATAGTGTTGTGCAAAGTTTCGGGCACATCTTCGGTGGGACTTGTGGTTGGGAGTTTTTTTTTTGGTCTCTTCCTGCATCTGACAGAAGCGTCATGTGATGGATGGATGGATTGATTGATTGATTGATGGATGGATGGATAGATTGATGTACTTTATCGATCCCAAATTGGGAAACTACGCTGTTGCAGCGCTAATAAAACCGTACAAAAATAAACTATGCAGTAGTTACAGTAGTTAGAAAGCCCTCAAATCAATCTATGTACAACCAACATGAAAGCAGATGTGCAAAAGACAGTCAAATTGTGCAGAGGCAGGGATAAGCAAGGTTTTTTTTTTTAAAACCATGGGTGCATTAAAAACCAGTTGTACATTATTTGAGTTTCTGCTTTTGTTTCGAGGTATCTCTGTCTCCCCACAGCATAGATGTCAATTAAGGGACAGAAGCATTGACCATGTTTCCCCTTTTATCTCTGATCAGTCCATTAAAGGCAGCAGATGAAGCATCTTGTCCTTCCTTCTCTCCTCTCACCCCTCTTCTACCCGTTTTGCCTCCTTCTAATCTCCAGATCTCTTCTTATCTTCTGTTTCTTTTTTGTGCCGTCATCAGTAAACTGACTGCAATCGACCTCTTTGAAGAAAGACATTTTCATCTCTTCTCTAAATGTTACTGGAAACGATTGTTAGGTTGCATTTAATGCTCCAGAGACTGTTGCTCTGGATCTGCCAGTTCAACTTATACCCTAAAGTTGCCCCATCCTGTGCAGTCAGGACGACTGTGCAGTCATCAGTTCACCAGCCCCCTTTTTCATTTCTGTGACTGGAGCAGAAGCTTTGTTTGTTTCTGTTTTTTCCTCAACTCCTCGAGTCCTGAACCGAGTCCGACCTCAGAGCAGCTGCTCTTCTCCTGCTCTTTGAATCGTGCCAGCGCCGTGTGAATCAGCTGAGCGATGCAGGGAGTGACAACGAGCGAAGTCTCCGCTCACTCAGCTCACTCTCCGTCCTGTCAGTCAGCAGCTGGAGCTGCTACGTCCACGTCAGAAGCTCTCGTGACCCGGTTTAAGCTGCACAGCCTGAGTCGCTGGAGCTTCTTTTGACTGCTCTCAGTTGGTCAGTCAGTCAGTCAGTCAGTCAGTGCTCCACACAGTCTCTTATCGGCTTGCTGTCTGACATGGAGGTCAAACGAGGACACCAAGCCTCTTTCCTCCACTGTGCAGCCTCACGCTCGACCTCCAGCCAGATGCCGCAGCCAGTTGCACTGATTTTTCACACAGATCGATCCAGACATTCTGAATCCGTCTTGGTATTGACTAAAATTAGCAGGAGATGGAATCGACTGCTGCTGACTGGACTGGATCAGACAGAGCAGAGAAACTCTGGAGTCTGACGCAACGTGGGAAGGAATCGACCGATTGTGCAACCAACATTAGTTCCAACTCTCCCTCTTCGTGTCCCAGCTGCTCTTCCCCTGTGGTGCCTTTTATTCCCAGGATGCACCTGAATTAACTCACCTCTAGTCGGAGGCAGCGGTGGGGATGATTGATGGTGACCAGCACCCGAACAGCCTCAGTTTTAAAGAATATTAATGTCATCAACAATTCATCATCACCTCAGCTCACCAGTGCTGCTCTTATTATTAGATCTGGCCAGACTCTCTCTCGTGCTGCTTGCCATGGTCATAATAAACTGGCCGAGGGCCGAGACGTCTGTCTGGTTGCTGTGGAAACCCTTCAGCCTTTTAAATTAAATATGCTGTGTTTACTATAAATATTAAAATCTGCCCAGTCAATATTTTGATGTGAAGCGGCAGGCCTGAACAATATATAATGTCACTTGGTTTTTGCACAGTGTCAACGAGTGCAACAAGTGAACGAGTTACCCAGCTAACATTCAACTGTCAGCTGAAACTGATATCAGCGAGTTAGCCTGTCACAAGTTTCTGTTGAGTTGCACAGTGGTTGTTATACACTGACAGAAAATGATGTGCAGCAGAAGGAAGGCTCCTCCAAGTCATGTGACCAGCTTTACACGGCGCGTACATGAGTGTTGGCATACCTGTGGGAAATAACCCGAGGTGTACGTATATGAAAATATGTCCTGAAAAGACGTGTGAACATCTGCAGTGAGGCGAGAGTTCTTTTTCCCACGGAGTCGGACAGTTTTTTTTTGTTTTCTTTTACGTCTTTATATGTTTGTACGAATTGTAATTAGATTATTGTTGTCTGCCTTGGATTCACGAGAAATTCTACTTCACAACTTCCTTGTTTCCCCCACTGGTGCACGTCTTCATCCCTTGGAAACCTTTGCTTGATACAGCAGTCTAAACAGCAAATATTTTTTTTTTAAATCCATTCACCTGTAACCTAAAGACTTGGCACCTCTGCCACCGCAACGGCGTCCGGCAGCGGGTGTGTTATAGTATAGAGCAATGAAACATTAGCAACAGAGAGAGGGTGCCTGGCAGGCAACCAAAGTCTGTAGTCCTGTTTTCAGCCAGCAGGGGGCCGTGACTACTGGCCGTTGTTGTAAGCTAGCGAAACTAAATAGTGCTTTGGGTTGTAAGGATGTTTATAGAAATGCAAGAAGTGTTTTTTTTTTTTAATTCTTTGAAAAAAATAACCTCCAATAATGCTGCAATTTGATTGGTTAATGATCATTCTTCCCATGATTGTGTTTGACTGTCCTGATTAATATTTTCTACTGCCAGTACAGATCATCTTTTCTCAAACAGAGTAAACATTGTGTTCTAGTTTTAATGTTATTAAATCCACATATATAAGCACAAGGTTGACCAGTTTTATTATTGAAAAGAAGCTGCAACTTGCTCTAAACTGTTTTTTTTTTTTTATTGTGAATTACAACAAAGAATCGTTTCTAACCTTATTTTTCTCTCTGTTTTTTGCATGGACCTGCTTTCCTTCACAATGATTCCTTTTCCCTCCATCAGGTAAGAGAAACCCTCCCATTTCCGTGTTTTTGAGACCGATTGTAACATTATTGCAGTCACCTTCAGTCCGACTCCCACCTCCCAACATGGTGCCGCCATGAAGACAAAACGGGAATCACGCACGCAGATTTCCCCGTCCTTCCACCAACTGTTGCGTGGTTCATGAGGATGTGTCATAAAACTTCATCCTCCGAGATTAAAACAACATTGACACAGTGGCTACTGACTCTGTCTGTCTGCACGACAGAAGGGTGGGAGGGGTTGACAGGAGGAGAGCCGCCCACGTGAACATGACGTCCTCCAAGTTCCCAAATACCTCCGACGACCAAACTCAGGCAAAAGTACAAACAGAGATTTTGCTTGAAAGTTTGAAAACGCTGTCCTGTGCAGCTTCGTCTAAACGCCACTGGTGGTTTTTCGACATGCGAACTTATGCGCACGCTCCAAGTCTTCCTCTGCCCTTATAGCGCCACCTAAGGTGCCGGCAAAAGTACTGCAGTGGCTTCATTACGTCTTAACGCTAAACGCTTTTGTCTGTGTAGATTTTTGTTGAAACTGTCTTCAGAAATCCAGCCTTGCTGTGCACGTGGCCTGAGGCTGGATTCCTCCAGACTCTTGTTCCTGGTTCCCGTCCCTCCACCGCTCAGTCGGAGCTGCAGGACCTCGTCCACGGATGCCGTGTGAGCGAGTAAAGGGACTTCCTGTCCACTCAGCACATTTTCTGCCTGGCTGGTGGAGGTGGTGGAGGAGGAGGGCCACATCTGTGGCCTCCCTGCCAGGAACCCTGCCCTGGAACCCTGCCAGGAACCTTTCAGGTCCTCCACCCCCCCTCGGTCTCTCTTCCTGCTCTGTCTGGAGACCTCCGCCCTCTCCGCCCTCTCCGCCTCTTCTCGGGCTTTCAGGCTCAGACCTGCGTGTTCTGTACTGACACTAAAAACAAACTGAGAGCGGAGACCAGAACATTTGTGATCTGGTGTGGAGGTTGGAGAGCAAACACAGCTTTGTGGTTGCAGCTCCTTGAACTTTGCATCTTAACCTTTGTTTAGATTTTTCAATTAGATTCACTCTTGACATAAATGGGAAGATCCAACCATTCATCCTCTATCCCCGCTTCTCCTGCTCTCTGGGTCGGTGGAGTCTCTCCCAGCTGTCTTTGGGTGTGAGGCAGTTAGACCCTGGACAGTCTGCCTGTCTGCCTGTCTGAAGCAGCAGCAGCAGCAGCAGCATCATTCATGCCCTTGACTGCAGCCACCTCACGCTCCACTGGCTCCCTCTGCTCTGTGTAACTGTCTGCCGGCGTTTGAACCTTGACGCAAAAAAAATTGTTCACAAAAAATCAAACAAACTAAAAACTGAATTCAATCAACTGAGCGTTTTCCACCCAAAACGTAATAGAAGGACTCAGTTTCCTAAATCCTGGTTGAGCTTAATAAGGTAATAGAAACAGACATCGTCCATCATCCTTGTGTCCGTGATAGATGGTTGGCTCCAGTTCTCTTTTTTGTTGTTGAAGAAGCAAAAGTGCCACACTTTCCTCGTTAGGTTGAGCAGCGATGCAGAATATTTGATCACATTTCAATTAATTTTTTAACTCCTCCATTATGGATCATATGTACAGACATAAATAAATAAAAGGTTTTTATAAGAATGGTTCATTCTAAAATGGGTAAAAACAGCTATCGGAATCCGTCTGTGTGGCAGCTGCTCTATGGGGTGGGGGAGGTGGGGGGGGGGGGGGTCTCTCCGTCAGTGTGCCGTCACGCTGTTTGAAAAGAGACCTCGTTGCTGGATTACGTCTGTGAACCAGCGGTTCCCTGGTCCTGGGCTCTGGGCTCTGGGTCCGGTGCAGCCTTGGCCTCGGTGCCAATGCAGCGCTGCCGCCGCCGCTGCTGCTCGCTGACCGTACCGGCAGGCAGCAGTGAAAAAATGCGGCGAGCCTCGGTAGCGTGGCCCCTGCATCGCACTGCCCCCTCAGTTTGCGCTTTTCACGCTGCGCTGACCTTCTTCCTGTTGCTCAACGCGCTGCAGCGGCGCATTAAAATATGTATGCAGCCGAGAGGACGGAGAGCACGAACGGCACAGGCTCGGCCTTCAATAAGGATGGGAAGGCGATGTGGGTCCTCCCTGGGCTGCTCCGGAGCGGATCTCCCGCGACGAGCTCCGAGAGCTTCATTTGTGTGGTTGGTTTGCAGATGTGCAGTTTATTTATAGGCCAGTAGGCTGCGCCCGACTCTTCCCGACCTTATCGCTGCATCATCTGCCTCCGGGTGTGTTACTGTCACGGGAACTTTTACTGTGTGTGTGTGTGTGTGTGTGTGTGTGTGTGTGTGTGTGTGTGTGTGTGTGTGTGTGTGTGTGATGCCTGCCTGATGCTGACCCAGAAACGACTGTAGACGTAAGCGGCAGTGACTGCTGGCCTATTAGCCCACAACCCCCGAAACACACACAACTCTGAGTGTGCACGGCGTGCGTGTGTAGTTTTGTTGTTCTTTTTTTTTTTTGTCGGGAGGAAAACGAAGCCCATCACGTATCAATTTAAGGGCAAACGTTGGTCTGATTTTACATCACTCGCGTCGACTCGTGACAGCAAGAAGACGCGAGGCCACTTAAAGGTCAGCGGTGGTGTTGCTCCTAAACTCTGTCTTGCAGTGTTGTTGGTAGGAAAGAGAACAAACTAAGACCTTTATTAGCAGTTTCACAATTTCTGATTAGTTTTTAATGACTGAATTGATTTTGTGGTATTTTGAAAGCTGGTAAATGTGAGATTTGTTGTTCGGACAATTTAAGAAAAGTAGTTGGTGCTATTTTCGAGCCTGCTGAACCTTATGACTCATTGCAAGAGTGTGTTGGTGCAAACTGATTAATGCTGTTTCAGCTCATTTAGCCCCCTGTTTACATCCTCCTAATAAATCGCTTGGTGTCTGATGATCAAAAACAAGATGGCCTCAAAAGACGATGCCAACACCTGTCTGAGGGTGCCCTTAGTGACATCATAGGGGACTGATTTTTGAGCGAGCTGGCCACAGTGGGAAAGGACAGATGTTTTTCACCTCACTGACAACATATTAACACATTACTGTCGGAAAGAAAGAAAGACGGAAAGAAAATCCTGCATAATTTGCACCTGGAGTTTCTTCTTACCGCTCCTTCATTTGTTCGTCCGTCTCCCCCTCCCGCATCTAAAATTAGCGCGTTGAGCGAATGCACTGGGTTTGTGCGCATCTACTCCTCCAGCTTAAACGAAGCGCCGCGTGTATTGGTGCGTCCACATCAGCGTCTTGAGTCAGCAGTGACATGGAGAGCAGGAAAGTGGGTCAGGCGCGCTCTCTCCAGGCATGCAGGAGTCAGAAGGACGGACGGATGGACAGATGATAAGAAGGGAATGTTGAGGGGAGGTGTGGACGGAAGAGGGGTGGAGAGGAAGGATTACATAAGAGCAGAGGCAGTGGTTGGACACGAAAATAAATGTAATGAAAGTTGCAAGATTAAAGAAGTTAAATTCTAGAATGGTAAATGAAAACATCAATAGTGTCAAGCCTACATTATTGAAGAGTGTAAATTCAACCAGAATTCAGTCTGTTCTTGCAGTTTAATGCAATGGAAAAAAACAAAGCAATGAGTGAATATGGTTTAGTTAAATAAAGTTGCCGGAATTATTAAATTCATTATTAATTCGCTTTTAGCAATTATTCACATCAGTCTCACGCACTGGATCTTTAAAATAATACATTTATTCTTAAAAAACAAATCTATTGGAATGAGAATGGATACACAGTACACTACCACATGCACTGCTTTGTCCGCCCTAGCTTAATTATGGTGAGGGCAATACGCCCCCTGGTGGCCGACTTAATGAGCTCCTGTTGTCATTTACAACGAAACGTGAGTTGTCATCTCCCCATGTGGCCAATTAGAATCGGAGGGGGGAGGAACTGTACAACAGCTGGTTGTACAGTCGTAGACACACACACACACACACACACACACACACACACACACACAGCCTTTAATTCTCCAGCCTCCACTGTGCAAACCTCTGCCTGTGATGTGCAGACCCCCCCTTCACTTAATTCCACCCCCTCTTGTTTACATTGTCCCCCCCGGCTGTGACCAGTGGTTGGTCTGTCACTACAGCGTTTCGCTGCACGTGGGCCTGGTGTGACTGAATGCGCCGCCTCTGATTGCAGCCCAGCGGTGGCTCGTCTGTCTGGCTGTGAGGTGAAAAGACGGAGGGCGTCGGGATCATTTCTCCTCATGCTAGATGATGATGATGAAGATGATGAAGATGATGATGATGATGATTATAATTGTTGCTGTTTTTGTTGTTCCCTGTTATTTCCTCTAAATGAACGGCAGCCGCTCTGTACATTATGCCAAGCAAGAATAAATCAATTTGATAACTGATGCAATTAGTCAACACAATTAATTTACGATTGCGCTGTATTCACAGAGGAACGCTGCCGGCTGCTTTGAATTACGATAAGATGCTTTTATTTTCTCCCCTTCCTCCTTTTTTTGCTGACACGCCTCTGTGGCAGAGATCCAGAGCTAAGACGTGTTAAAGTCTTGGAGCTTTCGGGCTCCTTGTTAATCTCAGAGTCTCACCTGAACACAGAGACTCTTTCCAAGTTATTAATACCCTTTTTTCTCACTTTTTTTTATTTTAATCCTGCCAGCCTTTAAAGAATAATACCCTCGCAGCTCTGCTAACCTCTGCTTAGATTCTTTTTACGCCTTTGTTTATTCCCTCGTGCTGATGTTTGCCGCCGCTCTCGCTGTTAAAGTGCTGACTTGTGCTTTTTAACCGGAGGGCCTGTTTTAAATCTTGGAGCCAATCAGCTGGCCTGTCACTGGAGAATAATCCTGTCATTTGTCAAAAAAAAAAATGCTGCCATCCCGTGTTATCCCATGTCCCACATGGACTTTGTGTCGTTTTAAAACTTTCGGTCCAGCTTCCTGCTAAAACCACATGATTCCATATAATTGAAATGGGGGGGGGGGGCAGAGCGTTCTCACTAGCCTGCGAGATCTGTCAGTGCCCTTTGTGACATCACAGAGAACTGATTTCCAGAATGGTGTGTGTGTAGTTCACACTCTTCTCAAAAGTTAGTGAACTTCCGGAGTTCCTAAGTTCATTGATTCGATAGAAACGGATCACGTCAAAATTGTATCTTTTCTATTTTGCAGATTTTACCTAGTAGAGGATTTAGGATTTCACCGTTTCTGTACATTAAATTCAAATCAGGCCAGTGTGTCAGTGGATGATGGATCCCCTCGCACTCCTTGGCGAAGGCTCGCAGTGCCGCCACGACTGCAGCGCTGCCTTCATTACCCACACAAATCACCAGGCAGGTGCTGCTTACATTGTTTATCGTGTTGGGAGTCCTTGGCCACGGCGGCGGCGGCTGATGGAAACTCAAAGTACAAACCGCGTCATTCTACACATGAATCCACACACGTGCTGAGAGCCATTAAAGTGTCCTGCCTACGTGCTCCTGTTCATCCACTGTCAGGTAGCGGCGGAGCCATAATTGATGCCTCCATGTGCACTGAAATATACAGTATATATTTATATGTATTCCTCTGGGGATCCGGCTTCCCTGTGTGGAAAAGCAGCGATCAATAAAGGCAATCTGGATCGGCACAGAAATGAAAACACACCCGAGCTTTAACACAAGCTGTCTCCAGTCACATCAGTATTTTTTTCTTTCATTCTGCAGGAGCAAATTTTATTTATTCATTTTATTTTATTTTATTACAATTTTTTTTGCTGCATCTCCACAACCTCTGGAAGACTTACAAATGTTGCTTGTTGCTGCATGTGATGGTTATACTGCTACATACATACATACATATATATATATAAAATAAAGCTTGTAGAAGTCCTCCTCCCAGATGCAGCAGCGCCATAGAAAAGCCCATCAAATAAATCCGGGTGCTGGAGGAACCTTCAGCTCAGACACAGATCCCAGAGCAGCGCATATGTGTTTTGACTGCGTTTTCCTCCGAGGTGTCAGGCAGGCAGCAAATTTAAAAAAAACACTGTGTATAAATAGATCTGAGCTTCAAGTGGCTCATTCATTAAATAATTCCATATTTTAAGGTGATCTATTCATAGTCACACACAGATTTATCATCTACATCGACAACTTGTCCATGAGTCTGTTCATCATCTTGCCTCTTCTGAATCTGGCCTAAATGTGGTGTAATTGCCCTCTTTAAATATCTTCTTTGAAAATATACCCCAGAAGATATTCTGCCGAAAGCACTGATCCGATACCATGAGCTCGCCCCTTTGTTTTTGTAATGTGCCACTAGTCCAGATGGGGGCAGCAGATAGTGTCTGTGTCATGAGCGGCAGCCTAGCTGAGCTCCAGCAGCTGTTGCCATGGATACAGGGCCTGGCCGCTGCCGTGTGAGACGCATCACAAGAGACACAAGAGGGGGGTAGTGTTGAGCTCGACAGTGGCCACACACACACACACACACACACACACACATTTTCAGATGAAGTTCTTAAAGAGCAGCTGATTCCTTGTTGCCACCCTGAAAATGTTGATGTTTATATCTTTCTTTTCACTGACTTCATCTTCTTCGTGGCTGTCGACCCTCTGGCTGTGTTCCGTTTGTCGTGCATGCGTGCGCTTGTGTGTGTGTGTGTCTCGATCCAATGAAGTCGCTCTGGTTGCCACTAATCACCTGGACCTGAAGGCGCTGGAGCTGGACAGTCGGCGCCCTGGTCTGACCCCGGGGTCAGAGCGCCACTCCTCTACATGGCCTCTTATCGCCGCAACATATGGCTAAGCTGCGATCAGCGGCGATGGAAACGTTAACTGCCGCCGCTAGAATCAATTGAATGGCGATTAGCCCCCCGATTAGCTGATTAACTTGATCCACGGGTGGACTGCTCGCTCAGGAGTTGATTACTTCAGACCAGACTTTGGCCCGTGTGTCTGCCAGAGCCGTGCAATGAGTGTCGCGAAGGTCAGGTCTCCACTCTGCTTTAACGGTCCAGTGTGTGAAATTTGGCTTGATTTATGAATTTCGTATTGGTAAAAGCTCAAAATATTGCCCATAAATACATTAATAAAAGTGTGTACTTACAGTACAATAGAAGTCATTTGGAGTTCTCTCTCAGTTAGCTGCCATCTTGTGCTGACATTTTCTAAGGAAGCCCGTCTGACAGTGCCCTAAATACGACACTCACTGTCAGGCAGCGTCCTTAAACACCCGTCTTCCTAAAAAACAATTCCACACTGGGTCTTTAAGCGCCAGGACTTTTGCTCTTTGATGAACCAAAAAGTGACTCACTTAGCGAAAACGTTGTTTCTCATTCTCTAATTGTTGCCTTTTCCTCTGGAAACAAAACAAAAAAATAGCGAAGAAAAAAAATAGCCTGCCAGGCTGCTGCTTGTGTATTTGTCGTCGCTACAATTCTCAGCCACCCGCCAAACATGTTGGCGCTGCCAGATCTGACTTGGCCAAGTGCTGTGCAACAGTCTGGCACGGCGGCGCGCGGATGCGATTGGTGCTTCGTCACCGAGACTGGCGCCCCCGGTGGAGGAGACGACTGCTGAAGCTCCTACTCAGGTGTTGGTCTGCATTGGGACGCACACACACGCACGCACACACACACAGGTGAGCTTGTGGTGCACTGCACCAGAGACTCGGGGGTGGAGTTGCCGTATACCTTTTTAAAGGAATATTTTCTGAAGAAATTTCTTATCAATGGTGTTGTGGCCACTGGCGTTTCAAATCTAATCTAAACTATTGATCATGCTGGTTTCAGTTCTGCAGCAGGCGGCTCTGTCAGCAACAGCCAGGAAGTTCCTTGGCTCTCTGAAACACAGCCGAGCAACATTTCAGGGTTTTGCAGTGGTGCCAGGAGCTCTGCCAGGCTTTGTTTTATCCTCTGAAGTAAGCAGCTCGGATGAAAGGAAAAAAAAATAGTGACCATGCTTAAATGTCTGGCTGTGTTTACTTGGCTTCTGCATTAGCTTTCATGTTCAAACTTGGCTGCTGTGTACATGCTTTTGTGTGGTCTGCAGACATTGTAGATCTTTTACAAAGCCAAAGTTTTTGTAGTAACTTGAGGCAAATTCAATTCTAGCGAACAATTGAAGGTCGTCGTTATGCTTCCTGCTTCATGAATGCGTGTGTGTAACAAACTGCTCACTAATCTGGACAGTGGATCTTGAGATATTTTTACAGTACACCAACTTTGTTGTCTTCTGGCTAAAATAAAGGTCCTACATAAACTAAAAGTCAAAGTTTTGGACACACCCTATGAATTGAATGTCTTTTCTTTCATTCTCATGACTATTGACGGTGCAGTTTGTCACCGAAGGCATCAAAACTACGTATGAACACATAATTACATACCGTATATCTTGCTCATATACTGGATATCTTCAGTATCGATCTGCAGTGTAGAAAGTTGTAAAGATTAAAAAAAAAAAAAATTGCATGAGAAGGTGTGTCCAGACCTGGTATTCTAAGTATTTGTCTCCATCCTCTCAGTGAACAGCACAGAAATGACAATAATCCGTCCTTTACTTCTTCTTCTTCTTGATCCACTCTTCTTAAAACAAAACTGTTTTGAGGAAGGTTGCAAACAGGGGCTAAATATGCTGTTTTCCCGGGCTCTAGAGAGTTCTCGTCAAAGCAAAGGCTGTGTGAGCAGGAGGACGGGCTGTGTGTGAAGTGTGGGACTGACTGGCGCTGCTGGTCCGAACTGAGCCGAGGGGCTGGAAGGGGTCGGGGCTCCGTGCAAAGAAGTGGGGAGCTTTTTCACATTTCAAGGGCCTAAAGAAAGAGAGGAAAAAAAACTCTTTTGAATGTTTGTCAAAGTTTTTTTTTTTTCTTTCTCCGTGGCCGGCTACCCCTCTTTCCCAGAAACCACTTCTCCAACACTTCCCCCTCATGTCATGGCTTGCGTGTCTCCTAAAGTCCAGCTTGTTATAGGAGGCTTATGGAAAATCTATAACAGGTGGGCCGTGTTTGAAGGATATGTCTTTTCTAATTATCTGCGTGCGGAGGGATTTGACTGTGTGGTTGCACAAGCCACATGTTCCCTCCACCACCCCGGACCTGTTGCCGGCCTGCCTGCTATATTTTACCATATGGGGCGGATTGAATTCTGAATAAATGGCGCATGGCGTCTCTGGTCAGACGTAAAAGGTTCTATATTTAAAAAAGAAAAAAAATCAGAATGTATGGATTGTTGTTTCAGATCATTCTGGGCTCCGGTGGAGCAGCCGTGTCTGAAAAAATGGCACATTTAGCCCTTTGTTTGCAACCTCCTGCCAAATGTGATGCTTTGTCAGATCTTCCACGTTTTGAACGGGATATAAACATCCCTTTCCCTCCCGGTAGAGGTATTCTCTGAGTTTATGTAAAATGCTCTGTGTGCTCAGTATTTCAGTATTTACGTGCACTGAATGGAAATTGGTCCTGGAAAAGAACGCACTGATAAGAGAAAAACAATAGTAAAGTGAATTTTTGCATGACGTACAGCCTTTAAATAATGTTTGAGCAAAGAAATAAAGTTGATCTTAGAAGGTGATTAAAACCCGCTGACCAGTACTTACAGAATCGATCCATTTTATTGATCAAAATTTTGTATTTGCCGGTTTGTGCCCGTCAAGGTCGAGGTAAACATTAAAGCAGCGCCGCTCTCTTTGTGTTTGTCCACTCTGCAGCCAAGCTAAAGTCTGGCTTCCGCTGGCCGTGGTTCCTCTCAGGAAGAGTGGTTTTAAAGCAGTCGGCTGTTGTTTTGAGTTATCGGCAGCAGGGAGAACAGAGAGAGGAAATGTGGTGAAAAAGGTATTTGGACCTCCAACCGGGAATAACCTAATATTTTGTTGGCTCACTGCAGGACTTTAATCTCACCCCCGGTCTCCTTTTTTATTCTTGGCCGGCAGTCTGACATAAAGACGCAGACTGATGACAAAGTGGTGGTCGCTTACCTGCAGTTCATTGTGAGGGCATCCGGGATGTTGTTCAGCGTGTGTCAGTTCGCTCAAACAGGGACTAGAAAATATGAACACCCAGCACTAAATTACGGTAGATAGGTGTAACATAAGGATGCAGTGATACCGGGGTTGAGTACTCTGCTCATACCTGTAAAACGTGCCAATACAACAACGCTAATGCCAGTTGTATGTGTATGCATATGACAATTTCGTTAAGTTTGTGTTTGTACTGCAGTAGAATTTGCAGTACAAACAAAAGTAAAATGTAATAATCTAATGAAATAGAACATTTAAAGTACATTTGCGTTTCCTAGTGCACTAAACCATAAAACTGAGCCGCCGTCGCAGCTTGGGTACGACGCAGTGCGATTGTTATTATTCTCTGGTGTCTCTTCTCCGCTCACTTCTTCAGATGTGATTGACACCGTCTTGGTGACATTATTAAAAAGAAAAAGACATCGTATCATAGCAGAAGGACGGGCTCGACGCGCCTTAATTATGTTTCTGTGTCACGAGGCTGCAATCATTCTGCCAAGATTGTCAGCGAGCACAGTTTCACTCCACACCTACAACCACAAATAAAGTGTCTCGTGTCTTCTGTTGGTGCAGAACGCTCCTCTGTGCTATGCTAACTGTCTCAATCATCTTATTAAACACACACACACACACACACACATACGCGCACACGCGCAGACGAGTGCTCACACACAAACACGGTTTCCATGGAAACTGGATCCAGGGCCTTTTATGACTGGTTGTTTGCACAAGACAACTAAAAACGGTCTCAGCAGCCACGCAAAGGTGGGAGATAAATCACCGGGATAATAAATAACTGGACACGCGCTCACCAAGAATTCTGTAGGACGTTTGTTGTTGCTCGTTATTGTGTTGCGATCAAGACGTTGACAGTTTCATCGTCAACCCCCCCCCCCCCCCCCCCCCCCCACCACCACCACCACCCACCCACCCCGCCATATAGGAGCTGCTACGCATCCGTGCTGTGCTTTTCCCCATGTGTTTTTTATTTTATTTTGTCCTGTGTTGTTACACACGCACACACACACACACACACGCACACAATCAGAATCAAGTATGCTCATGCACAGACATTTTCCAGCCGCGCTGCCCCTCAGTGGTCTAATGTGTGTGTCTGAGGTCCAGATGGCCGAGCGGCGGGAGGCCTGGTTCACAGCCCTAGCCGCCGCCGCCGTGCTAACAGTTTTAGTTTTGGCCAACCCCGGCTGAGTGCAGGAGCCGAGCGCCCGCGGCCAGATTCCCCTCCGAGTGACAATGGCAAGTGGACAATTCACGGCTTTGCGGACGGCATCGAGAACTCGGCCCCCCCCACCACCACCACCACCACCACCCTCACACCACAACCTAGTCCTGTAGTACTCGAGATTGGTCTTGGTCTCAAGACCACTTTTTAAGGCTCTCGGACTGGACGGACTAAAGATTTTTGATCCAGACCAGTCAAGACTCAGCCAACACTGCAGTGATCATAGTGGAAAAGAATCCAGCTGCTGCCGTTTTACACTGTGTTTGTGACATCCAGAGTGACACAGCCCCTTATTCCTAGTTAATTTATTTAAAATAGTTGGCAAAGCAGCAAAATGTTAAAGAAAATGATTCAAAGATACTTTGAAAAGATGTCGCTGTTCGATTTAGAAGCGAAAAGATACTGGTCCTTTTTGTTCTGTTTTGTTGTTATTTTTCTCTGATATGTAATGTTTTGGTCTTGTCTCGATCTCGATACTCTCTAGTCTGGATAATGTCTCGGTTAGTGCGGTCTTGACTACAACACTACCGCAACCCTCACCCCACCTTAGTTGTTTTTCCTTTAGTGGCGGTCGGATTGTGCAACGTTCCGACCAGAAGTGAATGTGAATTCCACTCGTTTTGTCCTGATGCAGTTTTCACTCATTGCGTGTTTCTCTCTCTCTCGCTCTCTTGTCTCTCCGTCTAACGACAGGAAGCAAACTCAACAAGGACCTGAAGCACTACCTGAGCCAGCGCTTCCAGAAGTCCTCGCCTGACCACGAGCTGCAGCAGACCATCCGAGACAACCTTTACCGCCACGCCGTGCCTTGTGAGTACCGCCGCTGTTTTCTCTCAGCTCTTCCTGGTGCCTGATGTTTCTAGAAGAACCGCCCCACCCTACCCTCCCACCACCACCACCACCTCCTCCTCCGGAATCGGCACTAATCCACCTAATGGAATGGTGTAGTTGCCCCACGCAGACGCTTTGATGGTCATTCAGTTAAGCCTGATTATTTCAGTCTAATCCAAGCCCCTGTTCAACTCGCCTTCTGACCTATATTGGCCGTACAGTTTACCCAGACTTATTTCTCGGCTTCCTCCTTGGAAATAATCTTCTGTCACAGATCACCAGTGCATCATCTCAATGCTGTGACAGCAAGCAGTGAGCGGCGGTGTGCATGCATCAAGAAAAGCCTGGTTGGCAGTTGTCGTCATCCTGTTAGTTTCCCTTCTCCACTGGTTTGATAGTTGATGTATTTGTATATATTTAAAGGTGCTGAAGGCTTCAGCCACATCTGTCACCCGCTTTTAGGAAGAGGGCTGCATCTCGGCTCTTGCCCTCCTTTGCAGGTGTTTAACGTAGCCTCGTGTCATTTAGCTGTGCACCTGCTGGACATTTTAGTCCTCTTGTGATAGTTTATAGCTTAAAAAGAATGAACACAAATAAATGCTTTTCATGAAGCGGCACTTCATGGCAAAATCCCAGTGGTTTACCAGCACAGAATACCAGTGATTTTGTGCTGGTAAAGGCTACTAGGCTACATAAAGCACAGTTATGTCACAAGAATGAAGACAATTTCAAGAATTACTGTCAATTGGCCAAAGTGGAATTATTCCTGCAGGTCAGCTGACACTGGCCAGTAGGAATGCTGCTCTCGCACTGAGACGGTCACAGCGATCTGATGCCGCTCGTCGCTGACGTCAGCGGAGTGTTCAGAGTTTATTCTGCAAGCCTGTTTCCAATGTTTCGCACATTAGCGCCGTCTCCAAAAACAACGAAAGCCGGCCAACAAACTTTTTTGCAAATCAGGCAGTGGTGTTTTGGATGCTGCCTCTTTTTTTCCAAAGGCAACATTCTTCATTAAAAAAAAGCTTGATGGAAATCCACCAAGTGTCTCCATCCTGGAAGTTGGTATGGAGGATTTTGTCTGCATTACCTCCTCTGCCATATGTCAGCCAGACCACGGTGGCAAGTGGGGTTCTGGCTTGGTTGCCGTTTTAATCAGTGTGTGCGAGCGCACGTACGTGTGTGTGTATGTGTGTGTGTGTTTGTGTATGTGTGTGTGTTCCAGAGGAAGACCACTGAAAATCCAGGATTGTCACTGAAGCGCAAAGGTTTTCCACTGGTCAGAGGTTTCGCGCGAGGTTAATTTTGTGCTCGCTCATTTGGAAATTTACAGTGTATCTCAGCTTGATGCCTCTTTAGAGCGTCGTGGTGCCAGACTGCCGGAGCTGAGGGTCATGTGAAGGTGCAATACTATGCAGAGGAAGCAGGTGGAAAATACAGGCGAGAGAGGCGAGGAAACTTTTACAAACCGCTGGCGTCGCCTCCGTACGTTGACGCCAAGACTTTTTGGGGAAACTGTGGCTGAGTTCACACTTCACACACGCTCTGTGTGACCTGTAGTCCTGTGACGTAGCACAGATCACACCTTTATCTTGAACATGTGAATGGAAAGACGTTGAATACCCTCAAATTCAAAGCTGCAATTCTGGTTTTGTTATTGCAGAGTCTTGTTTGGTGGTTTTTGGCAGCGACCTGCTTGTCTTTCTGGGTCACATCGATGCTTTTGGGTCAGTTCAAGTGCAAGACAGCATAAATCAGATCGGGCCGTTTCATTTATTTATTTTTTTAAATACGAAACAGATGTGTTGCTTTTTGACCTTTATGGGAAGGAGCCAAGAATCCAGAAGTAGAAGGAGGGCGAGGAGGAGATTCATCGGCATGCGAGTGCACCTCACGTTCCTCATGACATGACGCACTTCCCTCTTAATTTGGTTCCCATGACCCTGTGAAAATATTTGAACTGGGAACTTTCACCCCCGGCCCATCTGCTCAGCCGGCCGTCGGCTCCCCCTGCCTGCCTGCCTGCCTGCCTGCCTGCGCTGTGGTCAGCCAGCGTCAGCAGCAGCACTGCCCACCTCCCATTATCCACACCAACAGCCCCATTCTGTGCTGACCACCACCCACCCGCCCACCGCAGCCGCTGCTCACCGCTCCCCCACACCCAACACCCACCCACCCAACCCTCCCTCCCCACTTCTAATTTTCCCGGAGCCGTAGCACGAGGACACGGCTGCTTTGTTCGCTTCCCGCCGGTCGGCAGCAGCGTGCAGCAGCAGCGTCGCTACGAGGTTGCGCTTCTCCCCCGCAAGCAAGCAGGCAAGTGGTTGTGTGTTTTTTTTCCCCCTAATCTCTCGATGTCGATGTTGTGACGCTAACAGTCGAGCTCTTCACCCGCTCAGACGAAGCGGAGGGATTTTTCTTTTTTTTTTAGCTCTGTTTTGTTTTCTGTATTTTTTCTCCCCTCCTGCTTTTGGCCGAGGCATCGGCTCTCACCGTCCGTCTGTGATGAATTACCGGGGCGCCGGCAGGCACGAGCGATTGGACGATCCATATATAGGCTAAGAGGGTGGCTCGAAGGGAGGTGGGGGGTGGGGTGGAGTTGGGGTGTGTAAAAGTGGGAGGGGGATGGGTGGAGATGAGGGAGAGAGAGAGAGGGAGAGGGAGAGGAACACTCACCAATCAATTCTGGCTGTGGCTGCTAGTAGCCGCGCAGGCTGGCGTCAACACATCACATCTGCGCGTGACGTGCGGGGACTCAGCGGCTTTGGCTGCCTGGTGTTTCTCCTCGCCGCCGCCTCCGACATGCATCTTCAGCGCTGAACCAAAACAACCTCCCCATGTTTTGGGTTGAGACTGGCCATTTAAATTCGTGCCATTGTCGCCAAAACAAAAGAGACGCCGTCAAGCCGCGATGGCATTCCTGGAAGGCAGCAGGTGGAAAATGGAGACGGGTTCGCTCCTCCGTCTTCATTTTGAGAAAAGATGAGAGAAGACGGAACATCCAGTCAACTTATTATTAATTAATTTAATTATTAATTTGCAGAGGTTATTTGTTTTCGTATCACTGGATACTGGAATTCATTAACAACAGGAGAGAAGAGCTGTACAAATATCTTTCAGTTTGAAAAATGCATAAGCAGAGAATTGGAAAGTTATTTAAAAGCATGTGATGAAATAACTATTCAGGGATTTTGGATTTGTTTTGCTTTGTCTTTGTTGGTTTTTGATGATGGTAACTCATCTGATGCCAGCAGTTCATTGTTTTAAGAGAGGAGCAGGTATTATAAGTTTTCCTCACCCTGCTCCTTTCCAATCAGCCAGTCCAGCTATTTTTCTGTTGCTATTCCCAACGCGCTCACATGACACAACATTCTGTCCTTGCCAGTGTTTTCTAGCAGTAATTCTTGCCACTGAACCCCTAAGTAATGAGAAAGCTCAATCCTTTTCTTTGTTCGCTTGCTCCATTTTGTCAGAGCGCGTGCACATTTGAAATCAGCCCCTGGTGATGTCACAAAGAGAACTGTTACCTTGGCCAGCTCCTGGTGTTGGCAACAAGTAGCAATCTGTTGTCGTTCTCAAAACAGTTTTGGATGTTTAGATGCATCTGTGGCACTTTTCCAAATCAAGTCACTCTTTTGAATGAAAGTTTACATTGTGTCGTATGAACTGAAGCTGCGCTGACAGAAGCAGAGTTCAGGCTGCAGGAGTTTATTTCACTCACTGGCTCAGTTTTGCAGCTGGTGAATGGAGATTGTGACCTCCCTCTCTTCTCTTTGTCTCTGTCTCTCCGGTGGTTTTTCTCTTGTGAGCACTTGTCGCCAATGAAGCCAACGTCGGGGTTGGTATCCTGCAAGAAGTGCTGGACCCCGGTGACCTTTGGCCTTTCCTCCATTTGGAGTCCTCCACCCCCTCCTCCGGTGGGAGAGGCAGAGCAGATTCCTTCTTGGGCTGCACAGCTGCCCTCGTTTTCAGACTCCAGTGTCCTGGTGGCTTTAGTTTGTTCCTTTGTTTTTTTTGTTTTCATTTTCTCTCTCACTCTCTTTATGCAAGCAGCCCTTTCAATTCAGTTCGTCCGTCAGACATGTTGCACCTTTGATAACAGAAAAGAAAATGCACAAATACTCGCCTACTGTTCTGAATAGAATCTAACTTCTGCCCAGGACTTTGCTGCTGCTGTTGCTACTGCTGCTACTGCTGCTGCTACTGCTGCTGCTGCTACAGATGTTTTTTCCCCTCTGTAACTCTCAGCTCTTGTCTGTCTCCAGACGTCAGAATAAAATTCCCTGCCTCTCCCGTCCTCTGCTCGTGTTGGTCAAGCATGAATTGCCTAGAACTTGTCTGACAACTAGAGCATGTGTACATGTGCGTGTGTACGTGTGTGTGTGTACGTGTGTGTGTGTGTGTGTGTGTGTGTGTGTGTGTGTGTGTGTGTGTGTGTGTGTGTGTGTGTGTGTGTGTGTGTGTGTGTGTGTGTGTGTGTGTGTGTGCGTGCGTGCGTGTGTGTGTGTGTGGTAACCCATAACGGTTCCTGGGGAAGAGCCAAGAGAAACAGAGGTGTGGGCAGAGGAGAAATGAACCCGGTGTTGACGTCTTAGAACGAGAGAGAGAAAATCAGGGTGAACGAGAGAGAGACAGGGAGGCGGGGCCGGGGTGGGGTTGAGGGGGGGCCAAGTGGGCGGGTGCTTGCGCCTGCCTGCGAGACGGTGGTGAGAGAGAGAGAGAGGACGAGAGAGCCTTGCATTGGTGTATTTGTGTGTCTGCCTCTGTGTGTGTGTGCGTGTGTGCGTGCGTGTGCGTGCGGAGCCGAGGCGCATTATCAGCCAACGTGTGGACGCTATTGCTGCTGCCGCCGCCACTGCTGCTGCTGCTTAGCTTAGCGTAGCTTAGCTGCTGTTAGCTTAGCATCACAAAGCCAGGGCTGGACAGCGGACAGACGTGCCAGAGAGGAGGAGGAGGAGGAAGGAGGAAGAGGAAGGAGGAAGAGGAAGGAAGGAGAGGGCGGAGAGAGGAGCTGAGGAGGAAATGTGAATCTGCATCGCTTCGTCTTCCGCTCATCCACACCTGATTGGATTTATTTTGCCGGCGCTGTTCCTGCTGCCGCGGACTGTCGGCGTGCCAGAAGGAGCTGCCCCCCCCCCCCACCACCACCACCACCACAAACACACACATACATTGACGGCTCCCTGACACAGGTATTATTTATTTATTTATTTTAAATACAAAAACAAGGCACATCCTTGTGTTTCCCTGTGAGAGACGGACTGATGGTTGGCTCTGCCGTGATTTAACGATGTAGAGGAGAGAGGAGGGAGGGGGAGAGGGGGTGAGGACGGCCGTGCATCAGTGAGGATGGGGGGCTGGCGGGGGGGGGAGTCATGGAGGCTGATGTGTTGTGGTCAAACGGAGGGAGCTGCGTGTGCGCTTGTCTGCCTCAGGTGTGCATGCGTTTGCCTGTGTGTGTGTGTGTGTGTGTGTGTGTGTGTGTGTGTGTGTGTGTGTGTGTGTGCGCGTGTGTGTGTGTGCATGTGTGCGTGTCTGTCTGCTGCGTGCACGGCGTCACCGGCCGCGCGCCTCCGTACAGTGCGATGTTTTTGTGTGCGGCCGTGTGATGTGTTGACTTGCTTGATCATGTAGGAAGCCATTACCTCCAGCTGCCGTCTGTCTGTCCGTCCGTCTGTGTGTCTGTCTGTCTGTGTGTCGGCCGCGGCCGCCTTCCTCCCCCTTCCCCCTCTCCTCCTCCACTTCTCATTCAGGGATGCTACGTTAGCTTCCCACCTCTCCCTCTTCTCTCTCTTTCCCTCCCTCCCTTCTTCCTCCCTTCCTTCCTTCCTTCCGTTTTCCCCTTCCGCCTCTCTATGCGTATTGTTTAAAAGCCTCTGTCTTCCATTTACGTGTTGCTGTAGGTAGCCGAGAGCCCGCCAGGCTTTTTTTTTTTTTCTGGGTCGAATAAAAAGACAAAGGCTGCGCTGTGTGTGTGTGTGTGTGTGTGTGTGTGTGTGCGTGTGTGTGTGTGTGTCTGTGCGTGCGCAAGTGTGTGTGTGTGTATGTGTGCGTGTGTGTGTGTGTGTCTGTGCGCGCGTGCAGGGGGGCATTTTCAGGCACTTCTGCCTGATTTAGCTTCACACTCCACCATTAGCCCTTCAGGTTTTGTGTGTCTCCCAGCCTAATCTCTCGCTGTCTGCCGCCTTATTTCATCCCTCTGCTTCCCGTCCGCTGGAATCTCACATTGTGAGCTCAGTGCGTCCACACAGGGACTGAAGCTCCGGAGGAAGGAGGCCTGTTTTCGTCGTATCGTGCCGCGTGTGTATTGGTGTATTTGTGTGTCTGCCCCTGTGTGTGTGTTTGTGTGTCAGTGTGTGTGCATATTGTCTCCTCGTTGCTAGCCTCTCTCAGCCAGCCAGAGCAGTGAAAACACCTTCTCTTCTCTTCCTCTCTTCTCTTCTCCACCCCTGGCTAAAAATCACTCCGTCACGTCGGTGTCACGGCTGCAACCCTCTGACATTAAATTCCTCGCTACAACCCCACCGTCCGTCCTGTGGTCTGAGGAATCAGTGTCTGGTGTTTGTGGTTGACAACCAGGCCGCCGAGGCTGTGAAGGATGACGCCTCCTCCGCTGCCACTGGCAGAAACGGAAACAAACAAAAAAACAAACAGTAAAATTCTAAATAAGAGGCGATGGTGCCAGAGAATGAATGCGAGGGGTGAGATATGTTGGAAAATGCTGGAATCTGCAGCCGATGCTTTTGGTTGGATTAACCCTTTACTGAGACAGATGGCTCCATCCCCCTGCCGAGCTGACAAACCCCAGTCAGCGCTTCACCCCCTCCTGCATTTCTGTGTGTGTGTGTGTGTGTGTGTGTGTGTGTGTGTGTCACCACAAAAAAAAAAAAAAAAAAAAAGCAGCAGCAGTGCCGGCAGGCTGGTGGTGGTGATGAGGACTTCTGGCTGGACCAGCCCCTGTTTTTGGAGCCTGTGTTTGGGCTCCTGCGGAAACAGTCGACGCGCCTTTTTTGTGTTTTCTTGGAAGACGGTGGACGAGCCGGCCGGCCAGCCTGGCCGGCTTGACATCAGAGCCTTGTTTATTCTGGGAGATTTAAAGAAACGCTTCTGTAACAACAGTTGGGTCCATTAATATCGACACGTTCCTCCGGCAGAAGCTTTTGTCTTTGTTGTTTGGCCGCAGCTCTCTGCCGGGTAGAGGCGGTGTTTTATATGTTTGGCCCCTGCGTTTTCGGGAAGGGGATTCTATAGTATCACCCGCACCCCCCCCAACCCCCACCTCCAGAATGTCTGGCTAAATGTGAGCCACCGACCAACAGAGGTCTGTTGTGTTTATCCTGACAGCTACATGACGATGTGAACATCATGTGGGATTTCTAGACACATTCTGTGGTTTGTGCTGAGTGTTGTGGCGGCCGCATAGCTCGACTTTGGCTCATAGATGGTGTGAAAGCGTTGAAGGTTCCATATATTGCATAGACTCACGTTGGCAATGTTTTTTCCTCACGATAATGTGTATCCACCATTTAGTTCTTTGGCTGGACTCAGTGCTTTAGAAAGAAAAACACATGTTTCTGGGAATCAGAACCTTGTGATGTCACAAAGGGCACTGATACCTAATCTCAGAATGGCGACATACAACCACTCAGACAGCCATGTTTTTTTTTTGTTCCATTTCCAAACACGTGGAAGGTCCAAGAAAGCATCAATTTTAACAGGGGGCTAAACAGCAGTATTTTAGCAGTTTGTGGCAGTAAACAGAGGGCTAAGTATGAGCTTTCTAGCCAAGCCTGCAATTTCCACATAATCACGAATCTGTAGCGACCGATGGCACGAGTCCTCGCCCGCTGGATGCATCTCTGGAGCGCCACCGCAGCTGGAAGCGGGAGAACTCCAAGGTCAAGCAGGAAATTTCACATCCTGGTGTCCTTGTAGAAAGGATGCGTGGCGGCGCTGTACGCAATGCTGCGGTTTTCCACCTCCGTCCGGGATCAATGCTTTTCATCGTCCGTGTTTACATGTCGCACTGACTGATTACTTGTGCAACCAGATGAGCGTGACGTGATTGTAAGAAGTTTGGAGATTTTGCATTTTTACGTTTGTGTAAGATTACTGAAAAGAAAATGAATCCATGGAAATGGCTGCAGCATTGGACCTTTAAGCTAAGCTGACATTGATGCTAGGCTAACATGCTGCTCTGCGGTGCTGCTATATCTACCAGACAGTCCCTGGACTCTTCGGTCCATTCTTGTCATTTCTGTTTTTTGTTACTGTTTGTCTTTGAATCTAAATCAGGTGTCAAACTCAAATACACAGTTGATACAACGTGGATATTTATTGAAAAAATCTTCTTCCAGATATAAAGGTGACCCTTTAATATGGACCCAAGCAAATTTTGTACTATACAATAAATATCCTCATATTGCACATGTGGCAAAATCGAAATTCCAATATAAAAAAAAAGCAACCAAGATAAATCAAATCTAAAAAAAAATTTGTATAGCTTTTTTATCTGCAACCTTCTGATTTACATTTCAACAGTACAGTAACAGTTTCCACGGGCTGAAAATACATAATAAACAAATTAACTCATAATAATATCCTTCAATGAACGTGCAACCATTCAAGCTCATGCCTTAGAGAAGCAAAAAAAAGTGCATTGAGAAAATGTTACTTATAGTCTAAAGTAAATAGTCTGCCAGAATACTAGCGGAGCATTCTGGGATTTGTAGTGTAAGCAGTACTTGTGCAAGTTTGACACCTATGATCTAATGATGGGCTCAACCTGCCGTCTACTAAAAATCTGTCTTGGGTTCGTTTGTTATTGCTGCTAATTCATCGTTCAACGCTAATCCACTGCAGTGTTTGGCTGGAAGTACATAGAGCTGAACACGGGTAGAATGTTGGACCTTCACGTTGCCTCGTGAGCCAACTGTAGTTCAGTCATCAGCAAGACTTGCCGTGTCATCCCATTTTATTTTACCGCAAATCGGTTTTCGCCTCATCCAAAAAAAAGGCATTGGTGGACCTCTGCTCCATGTCCAGACGTCCGTCGTCATGGTGTTGCCGTGAATATTATCACACTGGTCCACTGCCTCACCCCTTCGCTGGCTTCCAGGACGTGCGCAGACTGCAGACAGGAAAGAGATGAAACCGCGGCACCTTTTTTGGGATTGAGCAAAGCGGGGAAGCCAGACTTTGACCCGTCCTGACTTAAAGGGAACCCTGGGCGTCTGTTTGAAAGTCCTTTTGAAGGAAATCAAAGCCTCTTCCCTCTCGACGCGTCTCAAAATACTGGCACACTTTGGAGAATGTTGGAGCAACATCTGCTGAGGCTCTGGAGAGTTCTGTGTGTTAACATTTGACAAACCGCCTCCGGTGTCGTCACGTTTGTGAGTCATTGGTTAAGTGTTGAGACAACAATGTTTAAAAAAAACAAACAAATAAAAATTGCTGCCTCCTCATCTTAGGATGCTACATTAGCTGCCACTAACACAGGCAGCTCAGAACAAAGAAAAAGAGATCTTAAGTTCCCTGAAATGATCACAATCCTCTCTCTGAACTGTATGACAACCTTCTGTTTATGCTAATGTTGATAGCTTCAAGATGCTATGGTCATGTTTTTATATTATCAATAAAATAATTCTTACGATTGGCCTCACTCGTCTCACCTCCCAGGCTGCAGATGCTCAGCTGTTACCAACCGACTCCACTTATGGAGGTTAAAAGGAATTTGTACGCATTCTGAATATCAGAGAATTGATCCCACAGACTTGTGAAACATTGTGTGGGTTATTTGTTGAAGTGGCTTTGGTTTTTACGGGCCAGCAAAGGCTCTAGGAAGAATAGAGCCATTTTGATTGGTTCCTTCAGGAATGTTGGAGACAACGAGTTCAGTTTATTGTTGTCTTAAATTTGTTTTTGTTTTTTTGCAAGGACCTCCTTCTCTTTTCCCAACCTTTTGTTTGGCGACTCCCCAGATGGACACAGGCAATGAATCCAACAGATTTTTCAAGGCATTGTGTTTGTCTGGTTTCGGCCACTTGTTTTATCATGAAAATGCAATATAATAGTTTGATTACGTGACATCTTGAGTTGAGCTAAGCTGGTTTCGGGATTTTGGCAGTCGTAGACTTGAGTTGGGACCACAGTTGTTCTTCAGTCCGAACTGAAAGCAGCTCCAACACACACACACACACACACACACACACAAACGTATGCAGCGAACCACGTGTGCCAGCTGGGCTGGAGTGAAGACAGAACAGAGCAGAGCAGAGCAGATCAGAGGCTCTGTATTAAATCTGCCGTATTAACATCCTTCAATTTTTTTAGTTTTTTTTTCGCAAAAGGGAGAGCAGATGAAGAGCGTGTTTTAAGATTGGAGGGACACTTGTGTTCCAGAGCTGAATGAGAAATGGAACAAAGAGGAAAGATGGGCAGAGGGGTAGGAAGGATGGGCAGGATGGAAGAGAGGGCTAGCAGGGCAGCAGTGGGGTTTGTGGGCCACAGGTTTCCCGTCTCACTGGGTCACGCTCATGAAATTTTTAATCGAGCCTTGCAGATAACAGCCTCCTGTCTGAGGAGCGGCACGTGCACTGACCTCCCACTGTCAATGATTCATGTGGGTTTTTTTCTTCAGGCAGGGTGGAAAACCACAACAATCTGCCCACAATACTGTCTCAAGGTGTGTTTGCTAACATGCTAACAGGGTTGGTAGTGACAACGAAAACTCAGCGCACAATAGTAAATGACCGGAAAGCTAACACACACACACACACACAGACACACACACACACACATGCTAAATAAGAGCAACTGCGTCCAGATATAGAACAGTTATGTTAATGAGTCGTTTCCAAACACATTGATGATGCCCTACTTTTCCCATGTGCTGCTGATCAGGTAACCATGCAGCAGCTACTGTTGTTTTTAAGTCTGTGCTCTTAAGTGTATCTGCAGCACTGAATTATGTCTCTTTACCATCCAGCTGTGCCTGTTTATAGGTCTGGTTTGGTTTTGTTTTAAAAATGTAAACTTAACTGACAGTCGACTCTTGGCTAAGCTGCCTTTGACACGAACTGGAGACAAGACCGAGACCCTTTAAAAGTGGTCTAGAGACCAAGATCAATCTCGAGCACTACAACACTAGCCTCCAGCAGCCCAGTTCAGCCAGACCAGTTCTTCAGACTCACCAGTCTGTAAGTTGCTTAAGTTCAGGCAATGCAGAATATTACAAGTGTGAAGTCCGAGTTTTCCACAGTTTGTCTCTGCTTCCCCTTTTGAAAACACTGTTCTATCTGCCTGCTTTAGTTGCTAAGTCATACTTTTCGAGCATAAGTGACCCAACCAGTTTTGCCCTGGCCCTCCCACAACACAGTTTCAAATAAAAGTAAGGCAATTGTTTATCAATCGGCCTGCAACAGCGACATCCTCACTGAGCAATTATTTACACACAAAGTTATTTTTTTTTTTGCATTGCATGAATTTTGCTGAAGCCTCCAAACTCTTTCTGGAGACAAAAGACCAGCTAATGTTGGGTTGTTTTGTTTGTTTTGATGCCATTTGTCTTTAAAAATGCATTTTCATACGGGGGCAGAAAATATCTCGTCATCTCGGTTCGCGTGGGTTTTCTTCTTCTTCCCTCCTTCCTTTTTCTTTTTTTTTTCCCTTCCGCAAAAACAAAAGCTTTCTGGCACATCCTAAATGTCACTGTGTTTGAGTAAGTGTGTTGACTCAGGAACATGCCAAGTCTGTTTGATCAAGTCGCTTCCCCTTTAATAATGCATAAGAGTCAAAAGCTCAGCGTGGCGAGAGCGCAGCCGTTTGGAAGGAATAATGAAGACGCAGACGTTTTCGCCGCCGCCGCCTCTTTATTGATGACATGAACGTGGATGACGCGAGTCAACTGTAACATTCAGACGTTCAGGCTTCTTTTGTGCAACTGGTTCTGCTGTTATATCACCGGCAGTGACACACTCCAGACTTAGTCACCGTGAATTATTTTTGGATGCCTTATTCAGGGTTGTTTCAGACAAAGTGATCGATAAATATAAGTTTTTAACCAGCCGACTCTCTCCCTCATGTGTTCCTAAACGCACCCTCGCTATTTCTCTCTCCGCCAACCTCGTCAACTTGCTAGCCGGGTTGGTGGAGCCTCGGGGCCTCCTGCACTCTGTGGAAGTGAATTCTACTGTTTCAGTGCTTGTAAATGTTGACAAAAGTCACTTTTGGGGTGGAGCAATTTCTAGCTGCAGGTTTTTGCTCTGGAAACAGTTCTGCTGCGACCATATAGCGAAAAGTTGCATCTTGACTGCAACCGTCATTTTTAGCATGTTTCCATTGAGTTTTAGTCTTTTTTTTTTTTTTTTTGACGTTTTGACCTTTCATTTTTTGCTCCAGTTTTTAAATTTAGTTATTGGATTGAAAATGCGTCGCCAGTGACACACTTACCTGGATCTCTGATCCTCTTGAAACCATGCTCACTCTTTCTGCTCTACAACTCTGTTCGTGTTTCGGAGTTCGCAAGAAGAGAAAGAAACCCGGGACTAATATGAAAGAAGTGTTCCAGTCCGGCTCCCTCGCCGCTTTGAAAATCAGAAAAGCGGTGAGATTTAAGCAAGAGGAAGACCAGCCGCAGCCCAGCGAGACGCCGCTTCAAACTGAATGTAGGTCGCAGCTGAAATGCGTGGAGCGACCTGAGAGGGTCGTGAGGGGTGGGGTGCCTGGTGGTCACTGGAGGAATTACAGCCAAAGGAAATGATAGCACAGTTATTTTTAGAAGCCGCCTCGTGCCTTGAAGGTCCCGCTGTTAAGTTTCAACATGTTTTGAGGCTTATTGTCAAAAAAAAAGGTAATGTCTCGTTTTAATTGCATGGCGACAAAGTTGTTGTCAGACGTCTATTTTCAGCTCCTGCTAAAGCCTCATTTAGTCACAATCACCTCGTATTCCCGCTCACCCCTGAAGGCTCAGAGTGAAGGAGTTTTCGGTCTTTTGTACAGGAATAATTCCCGCTCTTATTTTTCCGTTGCTCAGAACTGGTGGCATCCTCTCCTACAACTTGCCACCACCAGGACAGATACCAGGCCCTTAAAATAGTCTGCCGTCAATTAAATATAGAGGAGGTGCTTGGATTTGTGCACCGCTAAATGCTTAAGAAGGGAGGATTTAGATGTGTATGAATGAGTGTTGAGGTGGAGAGGCCTTTTTCCTGGAAAAAAGATAAAGGGCAAACAGTGGAGTGGAGCTGCTTGTAACCTAAGCGGAGCTTCCTGACTGGGATTCATTACGTCTTCATTTAACATTACGATTGTTGGTATTTTTCTTTGATCACAGACACATAACATTTTTAGATGTTGTTTTCGTACCTCGACATGTTTTCATGTAAAGTTCCATCTTTCTCAGAACCTTGTGACCTTCTGTGGAAGACGGAAGTTTATGTTGAAACGCATCTAAAAATATTAGGTGTCTGTGATGAAAGAAAAATACCAACAGTCACTAACGAGGTTTTCTTCTGGATTCTGCAGGTGTGCGACTGACACAAGTAGCAGTGTGTTTTTTTGCATTCCCTTATTCTCAATAAATTGGAACCTTAAAACAGTGGGTCGATCTGATTCTGAAGGGAGATGAGAGTTTCTTACAGCGACCTGCAGAAGGCCAAGGTCACAGTGGTGGGCGGTGACCCATGAGTCCCTGCTGGTGTATCGATCGTGTCTTGAACGGTGTTGTGCTGCAGCTGTAACTTGACCCTCCGTCTTCTCGTTAATTCCAATCCTGACATTTCTTGCAGGAGGGCGAGGTCCTTCTCTGGTCAGGCTGCGACTCCACTCTTGAGATTTTCAGGTTTCAGTTTTTGTTTTGGTCGTCCGGTTGTTTGTCAGCCTTTCAAGCCTCTCGACCGTCATCGCTTACGACTCTCAGCTCCCTGTTATTTAGTGTTGCACAGGTTTTTTTGCGGAGCTGCTTTTCTCCAGCTTGTTTTCTTGGAACGTCTGATTCATCCAGGGCCTCGTCACTGTCTATTAAGCAGCCTTGCGTAGCAGCAGGAGGTTCAGAAATGAGATGCCAAGAGTTGTGAGTGAGGTTGGTTCTGGATGCTGGAAGCAGCAGAGAAATATCTCTTATACGAGATTTGACCAAACGTGCCTTTGAGTTCTTCTCTTTGGGGAGTATTAAGAAGCAGTTGGTTCCTTTTGATGTGAATATATTTGCAAGTACATCTAGTCATCATATCTGCAGTATTTAGGGCTACAATTTCAGAGTTTGTCCTTTCCAGCTACTGTGTGCATGTCAATGTCTGAGTGCTTACAACAAGAAAAATAATGTCTGTGTCCTTCTACAAACACATCAGTCTGTTGCACTGTGTTCTTGATGTGAAGAGGATACAGTGATGTAACCCAGCGAGCAGTTCAGTGAGTTCAGAACAAGTTAGGAAACAAGAGTTTTCTGTTTGTTTGTCTTTTGTCTGCTGTGCTGAGCTCACCTTGGGCCTCTGAATTATCCCTTCCGATGGAGGAAAGTGGAGGACAAAGTGGCGGCCAGAACGTCTATCAAACTTGTCTCCTTTACCTGCTGAAGTTATTGAAGGCTGAATTGTGTTTTCCACCAAAATTAAAAAAAGAAGACAAGAAAGACGAGTTGGTTTGTTGGTCATCTTAACTAATGCTTGCTAATGTGTCATCATAGCGACTCATCACCGTTGAGCGTGTGCAGGAAAAGTATTGTCCCTCGTTGCCTTTAAGTCCAGTTTCATACAGTATGGTGTGGCGCAGTGTAGCATGCAATACTTGTGTAGTTTATAGTATCTAGAATGCAGTCAGCACTGCAGCTTAGACCAATAACATCAAGGTGGGCCTAATAAACCCTCCTGAAGTCAGGTTGTTGGATTCAAAGTTGTTGGAATGCAGAAACTTACTCAATGTTTCTGTTTTTTCTTTTAAATTCTACTTTAGTTCTAAGACCCTTTTTCTGGGAAAAGATGGTCCATCCAGTTCTCCACGAGCCCTTCAAATGTGCATCTTCTGCCACTGGCATCAATACACACAACTGCAGTGCTTCCATTAAGACGTTGGCCTACATGGCTGTGTGGAGTTCTGGTGCTTTCCGTTTCGGTCGTA
Source organism: Nelusetta ayraudi (assembly GCF_046127955.1). Classification (NCBI taxonomy): domain Eukaryota; kingdom Metazoa; phylum Chordata; class Actinopteri; order Tetraodontiformes; family Monacanthidae; genus Nelusetta; species Nelusetta ayraudi. The sequence goes on from NW_027466218.1 coordinate 3,298,712, forward strand.
CAAATCACCCTGGGTGACACCCTGAACTAGCCGTTGGTCTGACTCTTGACCGAGGTCCTGGATGTGGTTCCTGACTGCTGCGTCACCACAGGTGGTTGGATCGATGTCGCTTAACATGATCTGTTTGACCAAACAAGACCCTTCTACCTGCAGCAGAAACCTTCACAGACCTTCAAGACCCTTTACTGTCACTGAACTGCATATGTGTGTGTGTGTGTGTGTGTGTGTGTGTGTGTGTGTGCAGCCGATTACGGCAGGAGATGTTTGCTCTCCGGGCATTTTTGCACTCCTGGAAGCCATAGCATGTTTGGCATTCAGACACATGCACGCTCGCCGACCTACGACTCCTCCGTGGTGGTGGATGCTATCTGAGTCAGCCCTCCGCTGCATGGCTCGAGGGGAAAGGTGGCTCGACACCGTGACTCTCCATTGCTGCACGGCTCCACAGCGTCCCTGCAGCCGACCTGCATCACCTGGAAACATTCACGCATCCATTTAGACGTAGAATCACGTTCAAGGACCTTCCACTCCCTGGCATTTAGAGCTTTCAACCCAACAGCATCCGGGTCTGCAGCCCACCGACGGACCGGCACGGCGGCCGCCATGAATGTGCTAAATTAGTATGCTACATCACTGGCGCCTCCCATTTACACTTACCGGGCAGCCGCATCTCTGTGCCACTTAGTATTCTGCAAGGCGACTGAAAGGGAGTTGTAAAGCTGGAGGAGAGCGTGTCGAGGTCTGTGTCATCAGTGGAGGACAAACTTCCCGACGCTGACCTCCGTGGCTGCTCCTGGCACGGTTCTCCATAGCAACAGCATGGAGCAGGAAGTCATTTCAAATGATTTGCTTTATGTATATGTAATATGTGTATATATATGCATTTAACAGTGACAATGTGACCTATCAGTGGACATTGTAGTCACTCCAGCATTGAAAAATGCCATTCACACTTCACAGAAACACATTAAAGAGACGTCATTTCCTTGGCTGGATGGGTTCAAGTGCTGCTGTGCTGTGCATCAGTATGGAAGTTCTTATTTAGAGACGGGATGACTTGATTGGTGTGTATTCTGTCGCGCAAGATATGCGCACATCCAGGATTGTTGTGCCCTCTGGGGAGCGAGTTTTTAATAATAATAATGGATTGGATTTATGTAGCGCTTTTCTAGGCACTCAAAGCACTTTGAACCCATTATTCATTCACACCACATTCCCACTGGTGGTGATGAGCTCCATGTGTAGCCACAGCTGCCCTGGGGCAGACTAACGGAAGTGTGGCAGGCAATCTGCGCCAAACAGCCCCTCCGACCACCAACCACCCAACGTTCACTCACATTCGCATGAGGCAATGTGGGTTAAGTGTCTTGCTCAAGGACACAACGACAGACTGTGATGGAGCGGGATTTGAATCGCCAACCTTGCGGTCATTGGACAACCCGCTGTACCTCCTGAGTCGCCACAGAGTTTGCGACTTCAGATCATTGCGCGCCGAGTGTTTTTGTGTGAACGACCCTCCAGACTGTCAGAACAAACCAACACGGCGACAAGGAAGAGGAGACGAATCTCTCAGCGACTAGAACGGGTGGAAGTGCTAAATGTCATTCAAGTCATCAGTCATGCGTCACCTTGGAGCAAACAACAAAACTGCAACCTGCAGGAATCTCAACACAGGCTTCCTTGATTGTCGACTTAAAAAAAAAAAAAAAGGAAAAAAAATGCCCGTGATAAGTGTTTGTCACTGGCCGCCCACCCGTCTCAGCGTGTGAAGATGGTGAAGCCGTTAAGCTCGTCAGTTTTTTTTGACAGAGGTGTTAGCTTAAGTGCCAGACGAAGGCTAACGCTAACACGTAGCTTTGGAAGGCAAATTCGCTCTCAAATCGCTCTGAATATTTTTTTTCTCAAATCCGCCTCCTCGGTGTCATGTATTGATAGTGCCAAGATATCGTCCCTTCTCTCTCCCTCTTTCAGCTTCACAGCTAACCCGCTCAATGGAGCTTTTGTGGTTTGGAGTCTTGAATTAATCAGCGATGACGGCGTCTCATCTCAGAGTCTAAACCCAGGCCCTGCCTCGCCGTCCCTTTTGAAACACTGGTCACAAATCCACTTCCTACTCTGTTTTTTTTGCTTTTTTTTTTCCAAGAGTGGCGGCGGTGTGCAAATGGAGTCGAATCAATGGGCGCTTTTGTGTGGAAAAAGAGGAACCGACCGTTCAGGCTCGGCCGAGGACTCCCCAAGGTTGACGCTGTGTGAAAGACTCGCTGCCTGGGAACGAGGGGCGAGTTGGCCTCGTTTCTGCTGCGATTCAGAGAGGATTTGTCGGACTTTTGAATTGGCTTCCCTTTTGTTTTGTGGGAACCAAAGTGTGTGCGCCGAGCAACAGGAGGAAAACCCGCTGACCAGGTGCATCCAATTTAGGAATATCTCATGTAAATGGCCCGGGGGCGCCTGTGGGCAGAGCAGCACACAGGCCTTTTTACACGCTCGCTCGAGTGTGACGCGCGCCTGCTTGAGTCGGGATCCGTGCACGTGTGTGATTTATCGCCAGTGTCAGTCGCCGGGGCTGCAGCGGGAGCCGCTTCCGCCGTGTCCCCACACACCCAGCTAGTTTCACCTGGGTGTCGTTTGCCGGACCGCTGGAGATGGAGTGATTTGGATACGAGACGAATGGAAGCTCTTTTTGCGGGGCGGAGTGATTGGCGCTAAAGGGCAACTGAAAGCGTTTTAGAGGGACATTAACACGTACAATCAAGAATAAGACATGTAGGAGTAGACATGAGACAACAAAAGAGCATTTAAAGATATACGGTGTGTAATAGTTGAAGATTCTGAAGAAGAAAGATGAGTGGTCACATTTTAGAGGGCAGCATCTTTCACTCTCTCTCTCCCCCCTCCTGAGCTTGCCAGTGAGCTATGGTGGCCTACGAACCCAAACCTAGATACTTCATCCACCTTCTTATTTGTTGATTTATTTGAAGACAGGAGTGTTCACCCTAATTACAAAACGCACTCAGCCTGCTGCACATGAACACGGGCACGAGTTTCTCTGCCTTGTTTGGAGGGAAGTCCTTGGATTCGGAGGTCGAATCTCTGACTTCCTAGATGTGACTCTTAACATTTAGGTTTGCGTTTCACACGTTCTGCTTTCTGCTCCGTCCACTCATCGTTGACCTCGTGGACTGAATTGTGCAGTTAGTTGTCGCTCCCTGTCGGACCTGTTGGCGACTCGCTCAGTGATGTCGACGCCTCCCTTTGCCAAATGACGGCTGCCATCAACAACAAGCACTTGAATTCACACGTGCCATGTGGGGAGGGGGAGAAACCCTGAAACATGTTCACACACACACACACACACACACACACACACACACACACACACACACACACACACACTTCCCCAACATATGGCAGGATCCTACCATAAGGTGCGAGGGTAATAACCACAAACAGGAAGTGTTTTGCCAATCTGCTCCAGTAGGAGGCTGTGATCATCACACCCGTGTTTTAAATATACTGTATTTAATGAAATGTTTTCACGTGTGGCTGCCCCTACTCTCAAATCAGAAATTGGAAGTCATTTTTTGCACTTGTATCAAAAATATAATCTATTTAATCCTAAAATGACTTGGTGTTGATGAAATTAAATGGCTGCTTGATATGTTTTCCGCTGATTAACAAAATATTATTTTCCTATTGTTACCCTCACTTCTCAAACTCCTCCCTTCCTCTGCCCTCTGATTGGCCGCCCAGGTACAACCCGTGCCCCACGCGAAGGAGAAGTTCCTGGCGTCGACTACAATTTCCTCTCAGTGGACGAGTTCCTGGAGTTGGAAAAGAGTGGAACCCTACTGGAGATTGGAACATATGAAGGTACAAGGTCATGTTGTGTGGTGATGTTTCGAGGACATTTAATTTGATCATTGATGTTCCGGCTGAAAATCCTGTATTTTCATTTTTGTGCCCCTCTTGAAATCATCAGAAATCAAATCTAAGCTGGAATTTTATTGTGAAAGGAGAAATGTGTTTGATAGACGCAACAGTCCGAGGCAGTGCTGCAGGTACTAGTCTAGTATTTGGTCCTTCGATGAATCCGTATGTGGCCTCAATGCTCCTGAAATGTGATTTCACCCTGTTAACGCTGTTAAATTCTAGCAGCATGACGTTCTATCAAAATGATCTTCTGTAACGTCACGCTGCTAACTGGAAATACATGTGCCACCTGCATTAATGAGGCGAGAAGTTCACCGCGGTGCCATCAAACGTCGCTGCAATATAACGGTCAGAAGCTGCGGGCGCCTCCCTCGTGGATGTTATAGGTGCACTTCTACACGTCGACGCTGGGAGAATATCCCAGCGAGCTGAGGAGGTTTTTCACTGGGTCGCCGGTTATTTTGGATGTTAACAAGTAAAATCACCCAGGACTCGAACTGGAACCTGGCCGACCACTTAGTTCACTTGACACTGGCGCCTCCGGTATCAGAATGTGCCAAAATGATCATCCAAAAAAAATAAATAAATAATTTAAAAATCTTTTTTTTAACCAGTCAGTCTTTTGACTGTGATCTCGCCAACTGGCCAGCAACACTTTTTAAATCCATCAGTATTTTGGACTCTCACGCTGCTGTCTGACTGAGAAGTTGGCCTTTCCGCTAATGCCACTCTGTTGAACCGGCTTCCTCTACACATGCTCAGTCTGACTCTGAAGATGTTGAAGCTCGGTTTAAACTCAGCTCTTCGCTTCTCAGTTTTTTTCCTTTAAACTGCACTGAACGACAATTTTGTCTCCTGGCCTTACAAAACTTATAAACCTCAGAATAGAGATGCAAATTATCAATTAATTCATTACTCGTTAGTTGATTGACCCTATCGATCGATTAACGATTCATTGATGAGTGTAAGTAAAAACAGCCTAAACATTTATCCTTTGACTTTAAGTTGTCTTCTAATGGTGACCCATTAGAAGTTTCAACTTTAAAAAAGAAAGTTGTTTAAAAGTAACTTGTTCTAGGTATATTATGGCCATCACAGTATATACAAGTTAATTGCCCTTTCCTGCCGCTACACTGTTAAAATGATATTAACTACCCGTGGAAAAATGTTCAATTAATCGCAACTCATTTAATTTAATTTGATTAAGTTCTTAATCGACAATTAATCAGTAATCAGTTAATAATCGGTTAATAATCAGTTAAAAATACTCGTCCTGATCGCAAACTCGGTGTGAAATTTAAAAAAAAGGGCAGGAAATGTAGTTTTAATTCCTTGAGAAAAGTCTAATTTGCATACAAAGCTGAACCTGGTAACACACTTGCACACAAAACCAGCTGACCTTTCCTCTCTAAACCCCTCCTTTCTGCTTTTTTTTTTTTTAATCCATCCAACCCTCCCCTCTCCCATCCCCCTCCCCCTCCCCCTCCTCGGTTGCCTAGGCAACTATTATGGGACGCCCAAGCCGCCGGTGCAGCCCCCCGGTGGGAAAGTGATTAGCAGCAGCGGTAGCGGCGGTGATGCCCCACTGCCAGACGGGCTCAGCGGTAGCCTGCCGGGCTCGCAGCACTCCACGCCCCGACGCAGCAAGTCCTACCATGACATGCACAATGCTGGACTAGGGTCTGGAGAGCAGCCGCAGGAGGACGACGAGGACCTCCATGACATGAACAGCAGCTTTACAGGTACGGCGGAAGAGGAGATGATTTATTGATATTGAGAAGCACTGCTGCTTTAAATTCAACTGTGGAAATAATGTCAAACTAAAGTGAGAGGAATGTGTGTTTTATCATGACTTGGGAAAAAGTAGGTAAAAAATCAGTTGAATTGTTGCAAATCCATTGAAACAATAGTGCAAACGACACCGCATCAATTCATTGTGGTGTTGGCAGCACAAGTGATTCTCACATGTTGATATTTGTTTGCTTGTCTCCTTATATCTGTCGACCAAGCTGAGTTTATTTGAGCTGTGCGTGTGTGAATCCAGTCAAACAGCAAAGGATTGTGGAAAGTTGGGCTACGACAAGTAAACAGGAAGTTTGAGGAAGGCACGCACATTTTAATATCCAGCACCTGCAACAAAAAAAAACACTGGAGGAGGATCTCAATCTAAAGAAAGCAGGCACTTGTTTTAAGCAGCCTTTTAAAAATAAATAATTAAAAAAAAATAAAAAAAGTCGGCCTCTTTTTGACTGAATGAATTGAGCGGCCGTGTGGACACAGCGGGGGTTGGGACGTCACACACTTGTAGAAAGAGGGCGTGGCTGACAGCGGGGGGGAGGGAGGTGTGAAAGTGATTGGATGGCAGAGGGTGAGAATCAAGTCAGACCAGCTTGATTGTCGAGTTGAGGGGAGTGGAGAAGTTGCAGGGTGAGGAGGACAAAGGCAGAGCAGTGAGGTCACTGAGGAGCGCAGAGTTCTGCCACAAGCAGCCACACAAGCACCAGAGCTGCTCCCACTGGTGAGTAAACTTGCAGAGGACGCTGGACTCTATAGCAAGACGTGTAGAACAGTGCCACCTGGCTGCAGGAAGAGAGTAGGTGCGTCTGCAAAGTTTCATTAGTGGCTGATGTTGAGGTTCTTCAGTGCACAAAACCATGTTTTTCAGAGTCAGTGTTTGGAATTGAAGCTTTTGAAATGCACCTGGCAGAGTTGATGCCTTTTTTCTGTCTGGCAGCGATTAACCTGCTGCTGTTTCTGCCACCGTCTTTTAAAAATGTGAGACCAAAAGTTGTGTATTTGTGCCGTCTGTGGCCGTGTGAGATCTAGGGTGAGGGGTGAGTGTGTGTTTGAGCCAGCAGGAAGCGAGGTGATAGCACTTCAGAGGTGCCAGATGTCCACTTGGAAACAAACAGAATGAGTTAAAGGTGCAGTTCAGGGTAAATAGAAAAGAGGGGGAAAAGTCCTCTGCAGCAGATGCATTTTATTTACTTGAATATGCCTTTGACATGTTAATTTATTTTTATCCATGTTTTTACAAATATCCCTTGGTGCGCTTATTCTGTGTTTACAGCCACATTTTGTCATCAAAAGTGTTTTTTCAGCATTGGTCCACTAAAATCTGTTGCTCAGCCACTCACTCGCTATGATTATCTGGTATTTTTAAGCCAATCAGCAAAGGACTTTCAGCTTCCAGGAAAGATAAATAAACCTCAGACAAATCAGTAGGCAGCCTTTTCACTGCTGCTGCAACTGGAAAATGGTCCCCAAAAGATGTAAGCAATCTTTAGGGGGCTTATTGGCTAATCTTTTGTCTTAAATATCAATCCTGTGCCTTTATTTTATCTGAATCATCTCCAACAAGCAACTCGGTTCTAACAGACAGTCTTTTATTGGCCCGAATTTAAAGATCCACAGGGTTCTAACGACGCTTCCATGTTCCACGCAGGAGACTCAAGCGAACTAGACGAGAATCATCACTCGGTGCGCCCCTTTGCCCCCCACCGAAGTGAGCAGCCCTACCCTGGGACCAGCCCCTCACCACCGGCCACCACGGAGAGCACACAGCAGTCACACCCTCACCTCAGCCATCCTCCCCCGGAGGACCCGCTGGGACCTCTGCCGGACAACTGGGAGATGGCCTACACCGAGAACGGGGAGGTCTACTACATAGAGTAAGACACCTGGATTCAGAGGGAAAATACATCATCATGATCAGTGCAGATAGACAGATAGAAAATGTAATAATTCAACCTTCAAGGAAATTAACCCAGCAGAGAATTGAGCTTTATCGAGCTTTGATTGAATTTTCCTCTGTGTTTAATTTGTGTTTTTTGAGATTAATCCAGCAATCCTTATGTAGAATTAATAATTCCATCCTAAACGTTGCCCAGATGTTTGTAAGAATTGTCTCTGTAATGTAAAACACGCAAAAATGTTCCCTGTGTTCAGCCACAACACAAAGACCACCTCCTGGATAGACCCTCGGTGCCTGGACAAGCCTCAGAAACCCCTGGAAGAATGTGAAGACGACGGTAGGAGCATTCTCTCCCGTTTGTTTCCTAGCGTTTTAAGATTTAAACTAAAAACTGAACTTTTAACATTTTTAACGCTTGTGGTCAAGTATTGTAATTTTTATTTTTGTCTAACAAGTCCGTTAAATATTAATGCAACTTTAAGGGAAAAAAGCATGCATACAAACCTAATAGTCTCTTTTGTATGCATGTTTTTTATGTTTCTATGTTGTGACGTTGCATTGCTGCGATTCCGTGGCCAGCCTTTAGGTGTCAGTGTTATGACAGAAACATGGTGAACAGTCATTGGGCGGCTCTGCAGCCAGACTCAGCTGATTTTTTTTTTTTTTTTTCCCTATTTCATCCACCAAGAGCAAAATCAAAATCTCTCACCACTGCACACCACTCAGCACCTGTAACTCTGCAGCTTTAAGGTGTTTTTGACAGGATTCTATCATCTGCAGGAACAAAGAACACTTTGTTACCAGGATGCACCGTTCACTTCCTCTCAGTCGCCTGCTTTCATCAGTGAAATGTGTTGTTTTAAAGCTCGTCAGCCCGAAGAGGCGTTTCTGTTTCCGTTGATTCGTGACTGATTCTCTTGCCCCCCTGAGGCTGGATTTAACTCACTGACTCACATTAGTGACTGACACCTTTCCTCTTTTTTTTTTCTCCTCCTCTTCGCCCCCCTCGCCACCGTGTGGTCCGCCTGGCCGAGCAGAAGGGGTTCACACAGAGGAGCTGGACAACGACCTCGGTATGACATCGCGCCGCTGTCAAAAGTGCACCATAACACACTGTCATACACAGTTCACCCGCCACTGGCTCGACTCACACCAACTGACGCGCCAGATGGAACGTTTTCCTTACATGCTTTGGGTTTATCTACGCACCTGCTAAAGAGCCCATAGAGAGTTTGTCTATAGGGGTGGTCAAGCGGACCTTCTGTTTATCGCACTCCTACCTAACGGTTAGATCTGTTACTGCTAGTTTAGCCAGCACAAGGCTTTCTGTCAGTAGCAGCGTTTCCATGACAGTTTTTCGCAAAATAGAAAAATCTCTTTGGTCTTCTTCTGTTTTTATTTTCTTTTTTTTGCGGTAGCAGCTGCATCTCACTCATGTACTTCCCCCTTCTTTAGCTCTTTTTTTTAAAAAATAAGAAACTGTTGTCATGGAATCTTCCGATATTTCAATACCGAGACAAAAAGCTGTCTGCCGGAGGTCGGCAAGATGGATGAGCCACACGTCCTTGTTGAGACGTGAGCGAGGTCAACTAGACGGTTAAGAGATAAATACAGTGACAGTGACTCTGATCGAGCTGAGACATCCTGCTAGGTTGACGTGTCCGACCTTTAGCCAACCTCCCACAGCAAGCGGCTGTGGTTTTCAACAAGCGTCCTCATTTATTATTTTTTTCATACACAGGATTGGGATAAGTGTCACTGCACAGCCACAAAAATATCAGCAGGCACACACTCAACCCCACACACGCACACGTGCACACGTCTCAGCAGATTATTTCTCAGTTACCCCCTTAAATAGGAGACAGAGGGTGGTTTCTGAATGATGACTTGCTAATGGGAGTCTGTCTGAGCCAGGCGGCCACGCACCTTGTTTCCTCAGGGCCCATCAGCTCACTAACCAGCCTATCAGACACGCCGACGTTGCCACTTGCACAGAGTAAAAGCTGGTAAATGGTGTCTGGAGGATGACGTCAGGGCACCCAAGAAAATATCTGCCACAAGTGGATTGATCTCTTGTCCTCTAATATTGTGTCCCGCTTTGACTTGGCCTCGCCAGAACAATGAAAGGTGGCAACCAAAGACTGGAGAAATCCATCCATCCATCCATCCATCCATCTATTCATCCATTTTCGATAACCGCAACCTTCTTGCTGTGAGACGGCAGTGCTAACCACTGCACCACCATGTTGCCCAACTGGAGAAATATTTTTTTAATTTTTTCGGGCTGCAGCATTCGGACTAATACACAGTGTGAGATTTTAGTTTCATGCTGTGGGATTTTAATTTGTCCGCAGGTCACAAATTCGTTTTTGCATCTTGTTTTAGTTTGAGGGGCCCAAATTATTCCCATTACTTGTTATTCCCTTGCTTTTTGTCTTGATCCCCACAGAAGCATCCTGGCAAGAACAGCAGCTTGTTTAGCCCGCTGTTTACAGCCTTCTACTAAAACTCTGGGTTGTAGCTTCCTGCTAAATGCTACTCATGCGTTGGTCGACCTTCCAGTTGGGGGAGCGAACAAAAACAACACCTGGCTCAGTAAAGTGCCCTTGGCGAGTAAAGGGCAAACTTTTGACTGACAAAATATTAGTGAGGTGAATTTTAAAATATTGGAGCTTTAATTTACCCATTAAGAACACTAATTTCATTACAATTCCCACCACATTTGTAATGTCATCCATGGATGAATTTCTTTTTTTCTCTCCAGTCGAAGGAATCAATTAATTCAGCGGCACAGAATGTCCTCGGGCTGAAATCGACGATGTGGTGTCGAGCTGACAGTCAAGCTGGCAGGCAGGCAGGCAGGCAGTCCGCATGTTTCTTACCAGGATGCTTGTGCGTGTTTGAGCGCGCCAGAAGGATCGGAGCCTATTCTGAAGGCAGTCACATGACACGTCCATTAGAAGGTTTTGGATGAGTATCGATCAGCAGGAGCCCGTGGCCCAAGAAACATAATTAAGTCCGGCTCTCCGAGGAGAAGCAGGCGCTGCCCCGGCCGCTCATGAAAGATGGAGCGCACGTGCACGGGTACACACACACACACACACACACACACACACACACACAGCGCTGTGTTCATATTCAGGAGAAATCAATCACAGCACTGTATCTGGGGAATGAGATGCACACAGTTAAACATGTAATTCATCACGTCTGACGCTGCATTCACAATTACAGTATGACTATTTGTTTCCCCCCCCCCACCCGCACCCCCGTCTCCCCAGTGCACCACGCGGCTGCAGCAGCCACGCGTCGGCGCTCACCTGCACACACGGTGTCGCGCAGCTCTCTGCCTCCAGGAGCAGAACTAGCGCGCCGTGAAAATCAAGGAGGTGATTAACATTTTGCAGCCGGCGAGGCGGCAACGCGTCTCATCTCGTGTTCCGGTTGAGTGAGTGAGAGAGAGAGAGAGAGAGAGAGAGAGAGAGAGAGAGAGAGAGAGAGAGAGAGAGAGAGAGAGAGAGAGAGAGAGAGAGAGAGAGAGAGAGAGAGAGAGAGAGAGAGAGAGAGAGAGAGAGAGAGAGAGAGAGAGAGAGAGAGAGAGAGAGAGAGAGAGAGAGAGAGAGAGAGAGAGAGAGAGAGAGAGGAGGGGAGGCTCTCCAACTTGGACAACTGTAATTACACAGGCAGGCTTTTTAATTGTCGGAGGGTAACAACATGTAAAATTGACGCATGGCGGCAGCGGGCCGTCTGTGTTTGTGGCTAATTAGCGGCTAATATCTGCGTGGACGCCGGCCAATCATCAACTTTGTTCTGTAATCAGCCTGCCGTCTCCGAGTCAGATGGCCCAATCACACGTAATGACATCACTCGATCTGTCGCACTCGCCTAAAATGACACGCCGCTGAAGTGGATCCAGCGGCGTTCCTATCTTCCCCTAATCGGCGGTGATTACAACGAGCCTCAGATTTATAGGTTTCACTGAGTGCTCGAGTGTGTGCATGTGTGTGAGTGTGAGCTAGCAGCCGCTGTCCTCCGTGTTAATGGTGCAGTTTGTGGGGAGATGGGATGTAACCCATCAGTGGGACCGGATCGCCGAGATTTCCATTTCTATGCTGTCGTCTGCAAAAATGTTTCAGCAGTGTTGTCTGGTTTCTGAGGGGCACAGGCAGCGGGTAGCAGAGACTAAGACGCGCAGCGTCTCTTTGGTTGTGACCAGGATGGACAGGATCAGAAGTGAGGACATCAGAGGACGCTCGGTGTGATTGAGATAAAGTGATGGATGCTGAGGAAAGAAGAAGAATCTTAATGTCCCTCACACTAATGGAGAGGCTTCAACTGTACCTGAACCTGTGTGGTATAAATAGCTCCAGGTTCTGATTGGTCCGCTTTGAATTATGAAAGATACAAGGTTTAGTTTGGGTTATTTTTATTTTTTTGTTTTTTATTTAAAGCTCCACCCCTTTACAGATGCCATCTATGGGGCTTCTGAGCATTTAGGAAATGTTCCATCTTGCGTGTCAGGTTACATGATATTCAAAAAATCACAGCTCTGCTTCCTGCCTCAAATTGAACTCAAAACTTCATGAAATGTTATTTCACTTCCTCTCACCGCAGTTTTTTTTTTTTTTTAACTCTTTTCTCAGTTGCGTCAGACCCTCTCATCTCTCTCCCTCCTTCCTTCCTGCCTCTGACCTCGCCCGCTGCTTCTCTCCATCTCTCTCTCGCTCTCTCTCTCTCTCACCTGCCTTCTTCACTCTGTCACCTGGTCCATCCACCTATCTCCGCCCGGGCCACCGGGGGGGTCTTGCTCCTCTCTTTAATCTGACGCAGGGGGGAAAATGTCATAGGGAGCTGCGAGAGGTGCTGCGTTTGGCTCACGCGGCCTGTGAAGCCGTTGAGTCACTTCTCCCCCGGGGCCGGACTGACAGGCAGACACAGGAAGCGGGTCTCCGCTGGGCTTTTACCTCTGTTGCCCTGCAGTCTCTCCGCTCCCACCCCCTCCCCCTCCCATTCTCACCGTTGATTTTTATTTCTTTGTCTCTCTTTTTGCAGAGCTTCCACCAGGTTGGGAGAAAATAGACGATCCGGTCTACGGGGTCTACTACGTTGAGTAAGTGAACGACGTGCAAGAAGGAGGCGCGACCGACCGACCGGGGAGCGGAACGCATTTTTAATTACACGTGAACAGAAAGACAATTTCATGTCTCGGCTCCCTATAAATAGGTGGTGCTGCGGTGCGTGTACAGTTCTGTCAGGAGATGTCGGGCAGATTCCACATCAGCTATTTTTATCTGGGAAATGTAGGCCATTTTGTTTGTGTCATCATCACTGGGGGGGAAACATGAGCGTGTGTGTGTGTTTTCTGCGCAAAGCCCGACGGGCGTCAGCATTAATAAGAAGGTCTCATAGATTTTTGAAGTTGTTCAAAGCAGCACTTGGGGGGAGGGGAGGGGGGGTCTCAAGGCTCAAGGCTCCGGAGCGTCTATTTTTCCTCATGCAGCTGCGTCTCTGCCATGTTTTTTTTTTCTTTTCTTCTTTTCTGACGCTCATTTACTGTATGAAGTGGCTGTGCTGAGTGTCATTTCCAAGTGATGTTCGCTGGTAGTTGGGATGTAGGAGTATTGTCAGATTTTTGTCGTATTGTGTTTTTTCTAGATAGACAGACCGATAGATAAGTAGGTTTATTGTCCTTTGCAGGAAATGTGCTTCCACCTTCCGAACAGCCTCGAAAACACAAAGACACACAGTACAGCTGTGTCACAAATGAACACGCACCCTTCACCACACACATTTACATGCAACACATTACATACGTCTTATTGCTTTGTTCAGCTCGGTTATTGCACATGAGAGTAGCATCAAGTGTGGGTAAAGTTATGAGCTGCAAAAACTGCATGTTCAGCTTATTACACTTTAGGATAGAACTGAAGCAGACAGTGCTGCTGCACCAGAGTCTTTGTAAAAAAGAACTGCGACATCTCGATGTGAAGTGATGTCACATAGACTCTTTAAGTTGGTGCAGGCTGCACGTTTTCCAAGTCTTCAGTTTCCTCTCCTTAAAAACAAATACTACCATCGCGGCACTATCATGGTAGTGTCGGTGTGTTGTGGTCCCAGATGGTTGCAGCTGTTGTGATTGAAGAGAAGTGATTTATTTGTTGATGGTCTCACATGTGTCTCTGTATTGACACATGCTGGTGTTTTGTGCCTCTGCTCGTTAATTAAAGCTTATCGCCGTGTCCCTCCCTCCCTCCCTCCCTCACTCCTTCCCTCACCCGGCCCTACCTCTCCTCCACACTGCACTCGGCTTTCCTGCCGATATTTACTTCCCGTCCCACGTCCCGCTTCTTTCTATTCCCACCTCCTATTTCCCTATTAATTCTCCCCGCTGTTCTTCATCCCCACCCTACGCCCCTTCTTTGCTCCTGCCGACCTAAAGTCACATCAACAGGAAGACCCAGTATGAGAACCCGGTGCTGGAGGCTAAGAGGCGCCGGCAGCTGGAGCAGCAGCAGCCTCAGCAGCCTCAGCCCCAGAGCCAGCAGCCACCTGAAGGTGAGCGCTACATACGAGGTTGGTCACCAAGCCCGCAGCCAGGGCCTCATTTCCTCTCTTTCTTATCCATGTGAGTGAGTGAGGCAGAGTCTGTCTGCGTCTGCCTGTGTGCCAGAGAGAGAGAATGTGTCTGTATTCCAATATTATACTATCATGCCTGATTTTGCCTGCTGCTGCTGCTGCCTTTTTGATTTGCTAAGTACTCCTCCATAACAGCATAACTATGATTTGCGGCTGCACCCTGCAGCCTCTTTCTGAGGTTTTATTTTCATTCTCTCTTCCTCTTCTCTCTCAAATCTGTCTTTTTTTCCCCCCTTGGTAAGTTTGACTTTGAGTGAGCCTCCTCAGGTGTTATTCACTTCACAAACTAGTCGCATCTGATGGCCTCCACTTCCTCTGTCTCTGATCACAGCCACTCAAAGGACGGCCAGTAGATAAAATTAATTGTAAATGTATGCTTGCTTACAAGGCAACTCTCCTATCCTGCTCCACCTTTTGCTGTTTCAGCAGAAGAAAAAAAATCCTTTGCATCCACTCAATTTCCAGCTGACTCCCCCCCTGTCTGGTAGCTCAATCTCTCTTTGAAAAAATAAAAAGGTCTGATGTATTCCGGGCAGGTTTTATGGCTATTTATTCAGCAGCAGATTGATTCAATCTCACTGTTGGGAATGTTGATGAAGGTTAAGGTCTGATCAATGCTGTTACAAGGTGATCAATCAGAGGCCGCCATTATAAATAAAAGATGCTTAATTTCACATGGCCACATTCCGGGATTCAAGATGAGCAAAAATTGAAATGGAAATGTTGAAAAAGCCTCACCAGTTACCAAACACACTGAGTAAAGCAAAGTCTAAGACGATGAAGCCCTGTGCAGGACCTAAAGACAAGACAAGATATGATATAATGCGATACAACTGGATTGGATTAGATTGGCAAAAATATAATACAGTAGTTTTGGAGAGGATGGTCTCCCGATGGCGACATTGAAGTGTGCACACACACGTAAATCACAAGAAAATGTACACTACCAGTCAAAAGTTTGGACACAACTGTTTCTTCTTTATCTTTACTACTTATACACTGTAGATACATACTGAAGACATGAAAAATATATGACCAAGATATGTGGATTAATGTGGCAAAAGAAAGAAAAAGTTAAATACCTGAATATGTTGTGTTCTATGTATTTTATATGAAGGGTGGCTATTCTAGATCATCTAAAATCTAAAAATTGTTAATTATTTCACACTTTTTTGTTTAATACATATTCCATATGTGTTCATTCATAGTTTTGACGCCTTGAGTGACAATCAACAATGTAAATAGTCATGAAAATATAGGAAAAACCATTAAATCAGAAGTATGTGTCCAAACTTAGGTAGTGTACACATAAACAACGTCAGAACTTGCACCTGTAGCTTCAGCAGGCAGCCGATGGCTCTGGTTCCTGAGCTCCCAGTGCAGGAGGCCGTGTCGGCCCCCTGGTCGGCCCCCTGGTCGGCCCCCTGGTCGGACCCCGTATGAAGGTCTTGTGGCTTCTTCACTCTTGCAGAATGGATCGAGGACTCGGCGTTGGCAGGCGCTCCACTCGCCAGCTACGCTGCCACCCAGCAGGAGACCTACAGGGACCCCCAGACTGGACCTCCAGTGCCCAACGCCATGGGACAAAAACGTAAGTGTGCGACTCTGCACAGGCACATTTACCTTTTCCCAAAGATCTTCACGTTTTGCTGTGGGTTGTTTATTTGGGGGCATGGAAAGCTCACTCCGAACAAACCAAACACGGCAGATTCATTTATTTCTCATTTTATTTCTCTTTCGCTCCCCATGTGTTCACGCTGACCATATGTTTTATCTCCTGGAGTCTCTGCTTTTCTTGCTCCAGCTTGAGAATCAAATAATAACCTCGTTTAGCTGCCCACTCGCCCACAGACACGCCGTCTAGCCGTTACTGTGCGAGCTCCTTCCCCCGGTTGCCAGAACCTTTTATACCCGCCTCCCACCAGCAGCTTGTCTAATTAGCGCCGCCACGGCTGTGTATTAACTACCTTCGCCTGCATTCTCCGCTTCCACTCCCTCAGTGCTCACTCAGTCTTCTTTTCTCTCGCTG
>NW_027466219.1:737500-782500 GCF_046127955.1 Nelusetta ayraudi
CACTGCTCCCAGGTTAATTGGCTGGCTCAGAGAAAAGGGCCGGGAGAGAAGAAATGAATGAGAAGAACACCCACTCTGTCCGGGGGAAGAAAAGGGAATCGACCTGCGTGTTTCTCACGCTGGCAGCTCCTCTAAACAGTGATGCAGCTGCTGTCAGGCCAGATGTGATCTCCTCCTAATGATTAGCGCCGTCGTCGTCGCCGCCGCCGCCGCTCCTGCTAACTGTGCGCGTATGCGGTGTGGTAGGGGGCAGGGCCCTGGCCCCTATTGTTAGATTTATCTGCTGTGGAACTATGTAACAAATCTGTAAGGCGCCCCATGCGACAGGTTCATATTTCTCCCCTAGAAAGGAGGGACGATAACATCGAGCTGAATTGAAAGTCTTATCCTCCGGCTATCTGGATAAGTCTATGCAGAGGTGGCGGCCGCGGGGCGGGGTGGGGGTGTCTGTGCGCGCGTCTGTGCGCGTTTGCCCGCCACGACCACCCCGCGCCCCCACCACCACCACCACCACCACCTCCCCTCGACGTCCCGAGAAACAGAAGGGGAAATAACTCTTGAGCGAGTGTGTGGCAGGAGTGGTGCTCACCACAATGGCAGGAGTGTGTGAGTGCAGCGTGGAGTGCCGTCCACTCTTTAATTAACCTCGCCACTTCCTGTCACCTTGGGCAACCAAGCACACGGCCCGCATGTGATGGCCGGCCCGGGTGTCAGGACGGGTCGGACCGCCTGGAGATGTCGAGTCTGACAGAGACTTGGGCGGAGACAAAAGGCCCGGAAGCATCGGGGAGTGGCAAGGGCCTAAAGAACACCCGTAGCAGCCCGAGGCTGCTTGCATTGGGGGGGGGGGGGGGACTCTGTACCGCCAAACAGAAGAGCTGTCCTGGGAACATTTTATATTCCAACGATAAAAGACTGTTTTTAAAGTTCACGTTTAAATCCCAGTGATTGTCGCATCCCGAAGGATCCAAAATTTGTCCTCTGCATTTGACCCATCATCCCCTGAGGGAGCGGTGGGCAGCAGCGGTGCCGTGCCCAGCAATCATTGGATGATCGAACCCCCAAATTCCAACCTGGAATACTGAGTACCAAGCAGGGAGCCAATGTTTGGTATGACCCAGCCAGGCATCAAACCCACAACCTACCAGTCTCAGGGCAAATGCTCTACCACTGAGCGTTAGATTTTATTGAGGAAAATGTTTCTCATTCTCACCGTCCTCCAGACTCTTCACTTGCAAATATCGCTGCTTGTTTCATTTCAGCCCCCCGCGCTTTGTTGCCCTCGGCCGTCGCACGTGATTTCTGGCGAACACAAACAAGGCAACGCTTGTGCACCAATCCAAATGGCTGAACAATGTAAAATCAGAGTTAAAAAAAAAAATTGAAGGATCTAGTGGGAAGACTAGTGTCCTGATAATGAGACCTACTGCTGAGCCTCCTCCCCTGTTAATCAGATGGACACCTCTGGTTGCGTGTATTTAGCCGAAAACTGGTCGTTCTCGTCATACTTTTGCGACTTTGCGTGCAGGTGAGACTCAAGCCGGGTCTTTAAAAAGCCTCTTTCAACAAATTGCCCCGGTGACTGAATTTCCCCCTCAGCTGATAATAAATAAAACCCCAAACTGCTTCCACGTGCGGCCGTTGCTTTTCCATCAACCCTGTCTGGAGGAAGGCAGAACGGCGAGGGTTTTTTATATGAATATGGGTAGGTACCCCGGCCACGAGGATAAACAATGCGCACCCCCTTACTCCTCCGCGTCTCCCCCTCTCCTCTCTCACTCTCTCTCTCTCTCCCTCTCTCTCTCCCCCCCCAGGCGAGATGATAACAGGATCAATGTTTCCCTGGGCTTTCGCCAGCGCGCGGATCAAATTCGTGCGAGAGGGGTTGAAACTCCAGATTGGCTGCTGTACCTGACAGAGTGCTTGGGGGAGGGAGGGGCCGTGTTGGTGTTGGTGGATTAAGAGCAGGAGAAAGCAACGGCGTGAGGCACAAACTCGTCTTTTTTTTTCTCTCTCTCTCTTTTTTTTTTCCGCCACCGTCTTCACGTCCATTTTGGGGGCCGGGGGAAGAAGAGGCGGCGGTGGGGGGGGCTCGATCTGTGCTTGTTTGTCGGCCGCCAGTTGCTTGAATCATCGCACACACACACATGCACACACACTCTAACCTCCCCCTTGTCTCTTCTGCTGGGAGAGAGAAAGCAAAAAGCAGGACAGGGGGGCACTGCATAGATTTGCTGCCATTGTGTGTCAATCACTCTGTGTGCCTGCCTGCGTGCGTGCGTGCGTGTGTGCGTGCGTGCGTGTGTGTGAGAGAGAGACAGAGAGAGAGAGCGAGAAAGAAAAGAGCCCTTGCCTCCAGTGATTAGCTCCGTCAATGCTGGGCTCTTGCTGCTTACAGAATAATACAGTAAGGCCTTAAGGAGCAGGAGGGTGAGGAGAGGACGGTGGTCCGCCTATAGGCCTGCCAGCTCAGCAGTCAATGGCTGCTCCTGTGTGTGTGTGTGTGTGTGTGTGTGTGTGTGTGTATCCAAACAGTCTGTTTGTATATTGGGAAGTGATTCCAGGCTGAGTTTCTCCCTTTTTTTTTTTTCAGAGACACAGACTCGCTGTAAAAAAGAAAAAGAAAAAAAAAAGGGCTGTCCACATTAATTAACAATGCAATGTAATTAGTACTAACACACACACACACACACACACACACACACACACACACACACAAGCATGCACTTTCTTTTGTCTGCTTGGTCAACTTCGTGCACCTTCCCCTCACTAGTTTCCATCCTGTTGTCCCGTGCTCTCCTTCACACACACACACACGCACCCGTCTTTTTTTCCCGTGTCATAAGTGGGTGTGCAAAGTATCGCCTTGAGCTGCAGATGAACATGAAATAAACACAAACTAGGGTAGTGACAGTTTCTAAATCGGCTTTAGATCACTATGAAAGGTAAGGGATTAGGATGCTTTCTGCAGTCCTGAGGAGATAGGACACAGTCTTGGAGGAGAGCCCACTCCTCTCAGCCCACTGCGAGCCGGCTGTCTATCTTCTAATCTTCTAAAGCACTCTGACGCCATTTGCATGCGGCGTTGCCTCCGCGCGAATATTTCCGTCTGCAGGGAAATGACGGAGATGAAGAAATACCTATTTATGCATTGGATTTTTTTTTTCTTTAAGTCACACACTCATCAGTTTCTGTCCCCTTTGTTTAATTGCAACAGTCGTGGTTTTTAAAATTTAAATTCATTTTTTTTATTTGCAACACTCACTGATATTCAGCCTTTTAGATTTGCGATGATATGGTCTTTTTTTTATTGTGAGCATTTATGAAAAAAAATACATCCCTGTTTTTTTTTTTTATCTTTAAGGAAATTTGTTTTCTAAAGCAACATAATTTTAATAGTTAATTTCTTCTAAAAAAAAAAATAAATAATAACTTTATGGCTTTGGTTCCTAATAAATGAGGACATATGATTTAATCATTCAAATTTGTTTTGCTGTCTAATCATTTTCTTGCTTTGAATATTTAATTTACCAAGCAGGCCTCACATGCTACTTTAAAAAAGAAAATCATAATGGGGGGTTTGTCAGCTTTTTTCTTTTCTTAAACAAACCAAATCAACCGTGAAACCGTCCCGGAAATCCCCCCCCCCGTATTATTATTATTCTTAAAAAAAAAAAAAAAAAAAATCATCCTCATAATGCTTTTCTCTCACTTTGCCTTTCGAGTGTACGGAGGGAGCGCGCAACAAAAAATCAAATTAAATTCTCTATTGAAAATGTTGCTCTTGTTATTCAGATGCTGGTTTGGGGTCTTTTGTGCGAATCTAATTATTCTCCGCTATCAGGACGGTCCACGGGGTAATTAGTCACTTCTCACCAAGTCCTCCCTGCATCCTCAGATTCTTATCTCCATAACTCCCACATATATATATATATATATATATATATATATATTTTTCTTCTTTTTTTTCTTTTTAAAAAGAGATATTTTCCCTCTGTTACAAAAAGTGTGAAGGGTTTTTTTGTAAATTTTTTTTTTTCATCCCTTTGCGTATTGCGTCGCGTGTGTGACAAAACGGCACCAATGCCTCTTTTTTGGGTCAAAAGTGCGTGTACATTAAAATTGCGTTGCGTTGCGTGGTGTGTTTGTGTGTGTGCGTGTGCGTATGTGCGTGTGTGTGTGTGTGCGTGCGTGTGTGTGTGCGTGTGTGTGCGTGTGTGTGTGTGTGTGTGTGTGTGTGTGTGTGTGTGTGCACGCTGCACAGGGATCTCTCCTTTTTCGCACCGCGCCAATCAGAGCAATAATGCGGCGTGGAGCAGGGAGGTGAGGAAACAACCGGAGAAGGAACAGGAGCCTGGAATCAAAAGGGACGCAGTGAATAGGTGCTTTCAGGTCTGCCCGGAGGAGGAGGAGGAGGAGGAGGAGGAAGAGGAAGAGGAGGAGAAGGAGGAGGAGGAGGAGGTCCAGAGCGCGAGCACAATTCAGCATCCGTACGGCTCACATTCAATTACAACACTTTCACACGCCGGCTAAAATAATAATAATAACAATGATAACAACAACAACAATAATAATAATAATAATAATAATAATAATACTAATAATAATAATGATGAGAGCAGGCCTTCGCTGTGGCTCAGTCCCGAATAATAATAACAATAATAATAATAATAATAATAATAATAATAATAATAATGATAATAATAATAATAATAAAAGGATAACATAGCACATTTGAGTAGCAGTCGAAAAAGTCTCTTTTTCTGGTTTGACAGGACTCATAAAGGCAAGCAAAAGAGTTAACCATTCAAAAACAGCCGTCAAAATATTACAGCAGTAACAGCAGTGATTTATTTGATCATCTTTTACTGATTTTTAAATGACCAGACAAGGAGCAGCCCCCCCCCCCCCCCCCCCCCCAGCTGCTTCTCCAAGCAGCCTTATTTTTAAAACGTTGATTCTGTTTCGGATTGTGGCCCAGCATAACATTATTTTCTTGTTTTTGTTGTTGTTGCTGCTGCTGCTGCCGCTGCCGTTTGACCACAGCTGGTTATTTTATTTTTAATCGTCGCCGTCCCCCTCCGTCTGTGCTTTCCAGAGCCTTCTTGATTTAGAAGGTAAAATTGGCTGCTTCAACCCACTGGCAGCAGTTTGAAGGACTTTTTCCCTTTTTTAATTAATTCTCAAAAGTCTCTCTCGCACAGAAGCAACAAATTGCTGCTCTCCTGTTCATTTTTTTTTTTGCTCTCTCAATTTTCCCTGAAATTTGTAGAAATCATATCAACGTACTTTATTATAATTTGCAGTTGTTTTTTTATGCAGTTTGTTTTATTTTACTTTATTCGTTTTTTTTCCCCCAGCTGCCTTGATGCTGACCGCTGCAGTGACTACAGCCTTGAGCCCCCACCCCACCCCAATCATGATTATTTCTGACACCTGTCGGCAGTGACCTTCAGGTCACAGAGGAATTTCGGTAAATTAAGTCCCTGAAATACTGCCGCGCACCCAGTGTAATGCAGTTAAGCAGAAACGTACCAGAATCTTGAGAAAAAGATTAAAATACATTTTTAGAGGAATAATAACTAAAAAAGAAAAGAGGTTCCGACCGCACCACCAGCGGATCGCTGCATGCGGGAGCACCTGACCGAGCGACTGCCACCTTCCGCTATTTACAATGTGGCGATTACAAAAATCAATCATAAATTTGACTCGTGCCACTGGCAAGTGTTGAAAATAAATGTTTAAAAAGAGGAGAGTGTTAGCAGTTCTAAGAGGAAGGAGAGGAAGAGGAGAAGATGAAGGAGGAGGACGAGGAGGTGGAGGAGGGTGGCGGTGGTGAAAAAGTGTTTTCTAATCAGAGTCACTGTCGTCCTGTTGTCACCTGCTCCCAGACAGACAAAGTGGCATTTCCTGACCGCTCCCATCCCAGTCTGAGTTATCGGACACCCCCCTCCCAAAAAAAAAAAAAAAATACAGCTGCGGGGGGAGACAGGAGCACCGCAGCCTTATCCCGGTAAGGAGATGGCTTCTTATCAGATCAGGCTCGGAAGTTTATTTTATGGACTAAATCTGTATAGAGGGGATAAAGAAATGACACATCCCTCGCGGACACAAAGGGTAGAAGGAGATTAGTCCTCCAGCAGCATATATGGCTTTAGTTCAACCTGACAGGCAGCGGATTGAAAGGTCATGAAATAATAATCCCCCTATTCTTCCCCTCTAATCCTACGAGGGTGTGTTTCACTATGGGAACGTATAGGGCCGGGGCTATGTGCTACAGGCTGGATGTTCATTTGGTTCGCTGTCACCGCGTTTAGATAGGCATCCGACACTGATTTAAATTAATTAGACTAATTATGATTGAAGAGGGATTTTATTTTATTTTATTTTTTAATTTAATTTTTTTTTGTCTGTTGTTATGACGAACGTCAGCGCCGCTGGATCTGTGTCTGATGTCGTTTGGTGTCGGGGGGGGGGATTTAAGGGCTTTTTTTTTTTCCTCTTACACCCCTATTTTTGTCATTCATCTTTGTGTACATGCTGGAGGTCGTTTTCTGCCGCTTCGCTTTATTCCTCATCTGACATGTCGTTGAAGGTTACAGGGATGTTGCAAATCAAAAAACCCTGGAGGGTTTTTATTATTATTATTATTATTTTTTAACCCCCCCCACCCCCCACCCCCACCCACCCCTTCAGCGGTAGCCTAAATTCTCCTGACACATCACACATGCATCAGGTGTGACGCAAACGCATGCGTTTACACGTGTCTCTCCATGCGTGTGTCGAAAAAAAATAAATAAAAAAAGAGGAACATGGGCTCAGACATGGCATTTAGACAAGTGAGATCTAGTGGTACAGAGGTGTGCGTGCATGTGTGTGTGTGTGTGTGTGTACGGCTCTACATGTTTGGATGCGGTGGGGTAGAGAGGTTTAGGTGGGGTGGGTGGGTGGGGGTGGCAGGGTAGAGTCAACCCAACAGCCTGGTAATCAAGCATTGAAAATGAGAGAGAGAGATTCAATGCAAACTAATGTGTTCCACACAATTACTCGATTAATAATTCTTATTCCATTACAGTGCCATGGAGAGTCGGAGAGAAAGGGAGAAAAGAAGGAGAGGAGGTGGAGGAGGAGGAGGAGGAGGAGAGACAGCGGGAGAGAGAGAGAGAGAGAGAGAGAGAGAGAGAGGGGGGGGGGAGTTTTTCAGAGACGAGGATGGAGAGGGAGTGGGCGGGGAGTGGGGCACATCAGGCTAAGAGATCTGCAGTGGCTGTATATTTCCCAATGTCTAGTTAAGGCTGCGAGGCAGGGGTCAGGAAACTTAATTATAGCGCAAGTGGATAGAAACTGCGGAATGATAAAGAGAAACATGCAGACAGATTGGAACGGCAAGGACAGGTTTAATACTATTTTCTCCCCCCGTCTGCCTTCCCCACCCAACAATAACGGCCCCCGCAGACCCGCAATCACGCCGGGGGCGGGGGGGTACCTGACAATAATACTAATGCATATCAAAATTACATACTCAACAACTGCGAGGCGCTTGGCGCGGCCACTATTACTTTCCAATTTTGGGGGTTCAAGAAAATACATCTCGCATGTAATGGTGATATCAGAGGAACTTATTTCCATTCTGCCAGTGTCAGAGTTTCCAGATAAGCGCTCACCTGTGGTGGAACAAGAGTTATTAAACCCTATCCAGCCCCGGCCGAGCGGCTGAATAAATAATCTGTTTTCTAATTTTCCCTTTCTTTTATTTTCTTGTCCCCCGCTCCCGCCGTTAACTCTTCATCCACTTCCTTTCTTATTTACTCGCCCTCCTTAATATCGTCAAAGTGCAGATTTCTCCCACCGCCCTCCGCAGCGAGGAGCCACACGTGCGTGTGCGTCTTGCGCGTCGCCTCGATTTGGATTTCAAATCGGTCCCGAGGAGCTCAATGGGCCCCCGGTGCTCACCGGCCGCAATCTATTTGCGCCGCCGGAGATTTGCATATCTGCGGCTCATGAAGCAAGGCTTTAATTTCCTCCCGCCGGAGATAAACATCACCTTGTTGGAGCAGATGGGCGGTGGCAGGATGGGGTCAATGAAGACGAGGCGCGACAATGGCGCCGGTTCGGCCGCTGAATGGCCAGAAGTAATAAAATTGCGCAATTTCCATACGGCCCCCAGGTTTTATTTTATTCTATTTATACATATTTTTCGGGTGGAGGACGGGGGAAAAATTAGGATCAAATGGCGCATTAGAAGATTGGACGGCGGGGCTTTTAATGCGTCGCGTGTTTCGCTTCACGCCAGGTGCAAAGTCTGCGGCCGAAGATGCGCAGAAGCGACAGACCTCCCACCCCGACCTCAAAAGTTGCCGCCCTTTCACACCGTCATTTTCGGCGTACGCCGTCTTTGTCGGCGTGTGAACGGATCATAATTAATACTCTCGGCGGAGGTAGATTCCATTTCCTGCTGCCGCTGGCATATTGTACTGATCACGCCGCGAGAGGTGCCATTTCCTATGAATTAGAGTGTCAACTAAGCACCTTTCTTATGACAACATTGGACACAATGGGACGTGATTAATTAGCCTCGGATAGATGAAATTTCATCAGTATCTGAGCTGGAATTTCGCTCGGCACGTGAGAGCAGGTAAAACTGAAATGGAAGGTGGGACAAAGTGAACAATTTTTTATATATATATATATATATATATATACATATATATATATATATATATGTATATATATATATGTACATATTTTTTTTTTTAAATTTGCTTTTAACTGAGCAGATGTGCACTTTGGGACTACATTGTTTAACATCATTTCTGTTAGAGAATAGTTCCAGAATCCTGCAGGGCCCAGGTGGGAGTTATGTAAACCTCTTGTTGTTTGCCCGTACGGAACCTTGTAATTAAAGAGCTTCCACTGGGGGACGGTTCCGCTCTCTGCCTCCAGGAGAGCCGGGCCGGCGAGGTGGCGGTGGAGGCAGGAGAGAAATGAGGG
The DNA here is from genome assembly GCF_046127955.1 of Nelusetta ayraudi. Taxonomy (NCBI): domain Eukaryota; kingdom Metazoa; phylum Chordata; class Actinopteri; order Tetraodontiformes; family Monacanthidae; genus Nelusetta; species Nelusetta ayraudi. The sequence continues at coordinate 746,492 of NW_027466219.1, forward strand.
GGGAAAAAAAGAGAAACGTTTCTTCTTCTTCTTTTTATTAACCTCCTGATATCTCACATTTGTCTGTTTATCGAGAAAAGGCCTCATGCAAATCAGGGTCCCAAGTCGTGGATTTAGCGGGCGCAATTAATTAAAAGCACGTGTGCGCGTGCCATTGCGCGTGCGCGCGCACGAGTGCGCGCTTTATGCATGCGCGGGCCCTCGTGTAACAAGTTCATCTGATTTTCAAAGACGCCGCGCAGTCGGCCAATGGGAGAGGGAGAGCGAAAAAAGAGAGAGGGAGAGAAGAAATCTGCATCACAGTGTTAATTTAATCAGACTCCTGTAATACGCCTTCTCCCCTCTCCCCAGGCAGCTCGGCGGTTCCTCCGCTAGTTTGAGGAGAAGATGAAGGGAGCTTTCAGCCTCTTAGAAGATGAGGGTTAAAGAACGGAGAGATTAAGGAAGTGAGAGTGCCACTGAAAAGGGGGCCGGGGGATTATGTCATCCACAATTGATGTGCTCTCTTAATGTACCTTTAAACATGTGCCACTGGGGCCTGCTTTTATAATGCCTATTCACTGCGGGGAGGGGCGGCGGCGGCGGGGGGGGTTAAAGTATTAACCCAGAAATACTTTGCAACATATGTGTGGCTCGCGAGTCGGGGCCTAGTTATCGGGGATTTGCGTCACTTTGATATGTACACGCCGTGCAGAGGGGAGGAAGTCCGTCCTCCAACCCTCCCATACGCTGCCATGCGTTGCACTGATCTCCATATCAAAAAAAAAAAAAAAAGAACGGAGAGAGATCCTTTATCGGATGATCACAGGGACAAAATGTGTCTTTATTCCGCGTTCAGCCGCCGCCGCCGCCGAATGAAATTGTTCCCCCTCTCGGACGGACGAGCGAAAAAAAAAAAAAAAAGGATCTTGTGCGAAATTGACGGATTCTCCTCTAAATGGCGGTGAGGTGGGAGGGAGGGTTTGGCTCTCAAATTGCTGCTTGTCTCAACAGAAAAGTGCGCGTCGAGGACGTGAAGATCTTATCCCCGGCGGATGTTATGGGGTTAAGTGTACTCGTGTGTGTGTGTGTGTGTGTGTGTGTGTGTGCGTGTGTGTGCGTGTGTGTGCGTGTGTGTGCGTGTGTGTGTGTGTGTGTGTGTGTGTGTGTGTGTGTGTGTACTTTCGTCTTGAGCATCCGCGTCAGTCAGTCAGTGCGCGACCGCTCGATGAAGCCCCGCAGGCCTATCGCTAACCGGATTAGCTGAGTGGACAGCAGAAGTCTATCATTGCTTATTGATTTCTTCTTCTCCTCTGATTCCCATCGGAGCACGGGAGGTGGGGGGCGGGGGGGGGTTTAACACATTTGCCGTATCTGCGAGGCCTCGGAGCAGGCGGCCGTCGTTTTGGGTGTCAGTTAAAGTCAAATAAGTCAAAGCTATCGGAGGGCAACAGATGCTCCTCCCTCCTCCTCCTCCCTCCTCCTCTTTGGTGGAAGATACAGTGGGACGCCGTCTCAAGCGGAAACCCGCTGATCGATCCGATCGATGGGCGACCGATGCACAGAGTCTCTCCCGCCGCTGCGCTCACATCACATCACAACGGCGACGTCATTGGCGTTTCGTCTTGGCCGCGCCCCCTTATCTCACCCGGGGGCGTGGTCAAGGAGAGTGATATTAAATCCTTGATGTCGGGGACAATTTTGTTAAATTATGCGTCTGGATTTTCTTACAATTTTCCTCGCTATCCGGTATTTTAGCTACAGTTGTACGATCTAATCCAGGCCGATTCAACTCTTTGGATTCTTACAGCAAAATGATTCATTTTTAGACACGTTGCTCCGTCTTTGAGCGGTTGCATTGCTTGGGGGACTCACATCAAGAACAGATAGGAGTTGATGGTAGCATCAGTAGAAGAAGCTCCTTTTAAAATGGTCCTATGAATGTTTCACTGGCTGCTGCTGGACATACGTTTGAACGTCGACACACAACACACAAACGTCATGACATGCGACATGCTGAAATATTGAAATCGGGCGGCGGGCCGTTCTCTGCTGTTTGTCCAAAAATAATTTCTGACTTCACTTTTATCTTTGTCCGCCCTTCCACAGTCGTTCTCTCCTTTCACAGACAAAGTGCACCGCTGAGAATAAGAGCAGAGGTGATGAGGCACGGAGGTATGGGAGGCGCACTGTGTGTGTGCGCGTGTGTGTGTGTGCCAGAGCAGCAGATAATAATCTAGCCGAAGCTGTCAGCGGTTTCACCCCTCGATGGCTCGGGTGTCAAAGGCTAAAAGAGGTCTGTGGAAATTTTGCGAAATTAATAACGGCGTGTGTGTGAAAGGGTGAAAAAGACATGCACGGCGAGGTTTAAAAGTGTATATCTGGGATGCAGCTGTGACAGCGGCAGAAGAATTAGTCCAATTAAAAGTGGTAATTGCCTTCTAATTCCTCCTATTAATTTCTCGGGCTGCGTGAAAAAGAGCGGGAACATAATGGGCGAAATGTTTCAACCCTTCATTGTACAAATTCCGACTTGCACCGCAACCCTGGTGTCTGCGCGCTGTCCTTGTATTTTAATAGCTCATCTTAGCTATACACCGACTCCTCATGCACTATAACCTCTAGCTTCTTTGCTGCTTTCTTTTCCACGACTCTTGGATTCTTCTTTTTTTTTATTTTTTTTATTTCTTTTTTTTTTTTTACATCCTGCATGTTTGTTAAGAAAAACAACCGGGATTAAACTATTTAAAAATCTGCAATGAGGTTAACTGCACTTATTTACAGCACAGTTTAACAGTTTTTTTCTGTCCTTTGTCATAGCGAAACCTAATGTGCACTTCATATTTTATGAATTTTGCACTGCAGAGGTGTTGGAATCATTTCGATAATGACAATAATTTCATGCATTGGCGAGCAATCATTATGTGAGCGCGTCGGTGAATAAACCAGCAAAGGATCAGGTGCTAATACTGTTTGCGAAACAGCAAATCGTCCATTAGCTCAGATAGCAAGCTATGGAGCTGCACTCCAGGATAGGAGTTAAATCAAAGGCAGGTCTCAAGCTAGAGAGCGTTGGCATTCGCACCGTCACATAAAGAAATTCAATTCAGAGAGAAATGAAGGCTGCCAAATGTTTAACTCGCAGTTTAGGTGATCAGACGTAACAGGCATTTGAATTGTATGCTCTCAACAGACTAGGAAATAGCATGAACTGATTGTTTTCACAAAGCAGCCATGGTTCACTTTAACTTTCACCATACTTTTCAGCTGTGGAATATAGTTCTTTTTTTTAGTAATTCCTATATTTAGTCAGTTAAAGTAGCAATACAACGTATTATGCACATATTCTGGAAACAAACGTGTTATTCTGCTACCCATTTCTCTCTCATACACAGTTTCAATGGAGAATCCTGGGAAATATCCACTTTCTTCTTTCACTCTGATTGGTCATGTGATCAGAAGACGCAATCGCGCTCAAATTCTGTGGAAGATTGTTGTGTCCACTGAACGAACGCAGGGGAAGCAATGGAAACATCTCAGCCGCTCTCCTTCCATTGTGAGCGAGAGATCAGCGAGTGCGATCTCTCGCTACCAAGCACCAGTCGCGCTGTGGAAGAGTCTGACCAACCAACATGTGTGGTGCTTTTTTTTGGTCAACTTGGTGTTAGCATGTGCTTGCTAACAAGGATGCTATGGAGTAATAGAGTTGCTTTTTCCCCTCTATAGGAATTATTTTTTTTGTGTAAGTGGCGGTAAGAAGATGAAGATGCCCTTGTTAAAATAATGAAAGGAGTGCAGACATTGTACCACTCAACATTTAAACTTTAGCAAAAAAGTCAAAACAATACTGAAGATGCACCAAAAATGAAGCGATTGAAATTAGTGTTTGACAGCCTTAAGGACGCACATATTTTAAATCCCACAGGCACACAAGAACTATTCAATGTTTTCACGATGCCAATGAAATATCACTCCTCCGTGGGCCTGGCAGAGGATTCACCTCAGCAACTGATACATCAAGAAACTAATCCATCTGCTCCGCCGGGGCCAACGAGGTGGTCAGACACACAATTTGTTTCCCGGGGCCGAGTGTGTTGTGTGGGCAGTCCATTGAATTCCCATCCGTCATGGTTAGTTACACGCTTGTCAGCTGCTCTCCCACTGCCCAGCGGTGGAGCCGTCACCCCTGACCTGGAAGCATTATATCTAAATCACATTACATGGGCCCTGTGTTCTTTTGAAGTCGCCAGAGTGAGACATCTGTCCGGCCCTGTTTGAGTTTACTTCCCACTCAGCCGCCACGTCTTAATTAGCTGATTGGATTTTTGGTGCGCGCGTGACTTTTGTGCATGTTTTTTTTTTTTGTGTGTGTGTGTGTATCTCTCTTTCTGTGTGTGCGTGTGTGCGTGGCTGCATTATCGTGGCAGCGGCAGATAGGGTTTGTCCGCACGGCTGGAGTGTGATTGACAGGCTGATGGGAAGATAATATGGCGAGAACAACGACGGGGAAGGAGCCGGAATTCGCTCGCCGTGACGATAATGAATCTGAAAGAAAATCCTTGTGTTTGTTCATTAGCTATTGAGGCCCGGCCGACGCGGCCTTCCAGACACTGTCAGCCACAGATGGCCCTCGCTGACGGATTCTGCAGCACCTGAGTCCTCTCTCCACCCACACCCCACTTTACCGGCTTGTAATTAGCCCCAGCAGCGAGAGCTTCGCGGCCCTGGAATGAGATCCTTCACTGAAGAGAGAGAAAAAGAGAGAGAGAGAAAAAAAAAGTACTGTAAACACTTCAATTTTTTTTTTTTCCATTCGAGGCAATTTTAAATCCACTTTAGAGCCAATGTGCATTTTATTTATTTTTTGTTGTTTTTCTGACAGCTCCGCTCTCAGTCTTTTCGTGGGTTTGCACTTTTATTGTGGCGGCGGCGGCAACTCGACATGAAACCAAACGCTTTTTCATCAGCCGTTTAATCTTTAATCTATTTGCGCCTTCTTGCAGTCACTACCTGGAGTTAAATGCAGCCGACTAAATGCTCACCATATCGGCCCCGCGCCGGCACCAAAGGTAATTTGGTTTCCGCTTTGTAGCGTTTGTGGCGGCGCTATTGTGTGAAAATGTCTTTCGCGCTGGACTGTCCTCTTCGGCATCCTTTCACTTCCTTTTTGGTTTGTCGGGGGTTAGGAATTAAGAATTTTTTTTAAATTTCAATACACGTCCCACACCAAGGCCGGGATCCCTCGCAAGCCGCCAGAGACATTTTACTGATAAATTGTTATATTTCTTCTTTGCTAAAGCAAGGAAGAAAAAAAAAGTAATTACTTGCAGCACTTTAACTCAACCAGTTCTCAACGTGTAGCAGCACTGCACTCAAGCTGTGCCAGTATCGCCTTGTAGTGATTTCTTTTTCAAGACCGACTTGTGTGTGATTTGGAAAATTACCATGAAAAATTAAGGCAGTTGTAAAATGAGCTGATTGCTGTAAATGCCCGTTCGAGATGGGGTCATCGGCCCGGAGAAATGCCTCATTCTGCCGTGCACAGTATCTTTACAACTGGGTTGAAGCTTTTAAAGAGCTTTCAATATTTTTTCACTTTATTTTTCTTGAAATCGCAGTCATTGATTTTTCAGACACGTCTTAAAAACACAATGACTAGACCAGGGGTGGGCAATTTTTTTTTTGACTGGTGGGGCCGGAGCAGGAGCAGATGGAGGGAGACTTTCAGTGACCCACCAAAACACATCATGGAATATGTAGAAAACGTGCTTTGATGTCAATTGAAAATGAACCAAAGCAAAGTTACAACAAAATGTGTTTTTGAAGCGCCACAGCATCTAGCTCTTTATTGAAATGACTCTTAAAACACTGATAAAAAGGGATAAAATACATCTATTTTATGACTTATTTAATATTAATATACTTTCTTCAAGTTTGCAGGACGGAAAAAAATTTAAAAATTAAAATTATAACTGGGCCTCATGTGGCCCCCGGACCGTAGTTTGCGCCTGCCTGGACTAGAACATGATGTAACAAATAGAGACTTTGACTCCTAATGCTGTCCTTGATACGTATGACATTAGTGTTTATTATTAATTAGACAAATAACAAAACACAGCATGTCCACAGTAATTATTGGATTTATTAATGGAAAGAGATACAAATGTGTTTCGATGTCATCAGTTTACATCCTGATTAGCTTGCTAGATTGTAACTGTGATAGTTTGATATATTTTGATAGTGCATCTTTTTTTTCCTCCTTTCCCAGTAGTTCACTTTGGTTTATGGCAGATAACTCTACCAGCCACTTACCCCTTGGAATAAATAGCAGCTCATCAAGCAGTGAAAATAGCGGTTTATAATCAACATGAACATTTTTGTCCACCTGTTGATTCCACAGCACGCAGGTTGGTGGCGTGTGAGCGAATTAGCTCCCGTTCCCTTTGCTGTTGGTAACCTGATTTCTAGTGTGGATTTAAACACGCTGGCCGGCCGCTCTGTGGGCGTGGACAATTAGTCGCTCATTCAAAGCAAATGAGTTGGATTTTTTCGGACACGAAGTAGGTGCACCTAATGAAAATTGAGCCGCTGATTAATCAATGAGAAGGCGGCGCCGTTCCCGCGAGGCCTCGCTGAAATTACGCTCAGCGTGTCTGAAACCATTACGGCTGCAGGAGATCAACTCTCACTCAAGTCGCCATAATTATTAAACTTTAATATTGCGGCGGGATTTTTCGCTCTGCTCTGCCGGTTGAAGCATCCAGTCTATGCCAAGTTAAAAAAAAGAGTACAATTTTTTAAGTGAGCCGACACGCAGGAGGTTCGTCATTTGCTGCCTTTTCAGATTGTTTGATCTTTGTCCGCGTCCGTCTCAGTTTGCGCGCCACAATGCCTTCATTGGCGTCAGCTATGAGGTAAGTTGTGCTGTGAACAGCGCGGCTGCCCTTCACGCCAGCTCCTCTGGCAGATTGCGCTTGAACCGTAAGTGAAGTGACCTCTTGCCAGCGCGCGCGCTGTATAATGGAAATAATACAGCGTTTAGTGTTAACATGGCATTTGCTCTGAGTGATTGAATCTATATTTTTCATAACCCGTGTGATTCAGATCAGCTGGAAGTTCTCAGTTCCTGCCCTTGCGTTTTAATCCAAACGTGGTGTGTGATGAAAATTCACTCTGTTCTAACAATGTGCCTGCGAACAAAGACACTCAGGAGAAGACAAAGACTTGTCTTTTAATTCTTTCACTTGTCTCCCTTTGAGCTAAAGCATAAAGCTCTTGAAATCATCCCTTTGTGATGTCACCTCGGTGCACTTTCCTCTTTGACAACCTCCTGTTTTTTTTGTTTTTTTTGTCATCTGCCAAACATATAGAAGGTCCAACAAGAAGTTAACAAGATGTTTATCTGAGCATTTATTTTGAAGACTGTAAACAGAGAGCTAAGAATGTTGTTTTTCTGGAGATCTATGACTAATTGCGCTGGACTGAACTACTTAAGCCTTAAAGTGTTTCATGGCTTCCAACTCTCTAATATTGGCACAAGGTTGGAAGCTCGGCATGTCTGCAAATGTTGCTCTGGGTTCTTTTGTGACCAAGAACAAGTGGTCAATTTTCTTGGAGGACTTTGGTGAGTTAGGTCTGCTTCGAGTTTCCTCCACTTGTAGATCCCGACTCTCACCTTGGTTGGTTGGATGATGAGGCTCGCTGGCTGTCTCAAAAATGGAAGTTTGTTTGGAGGTTATTGGCTTGGTTTGATGGGTTTTGAGAAGTTTCTCATTAGAAAATCCATCATCGTCCTGCTGACATGTTGCAGGCTTAATTATTGTAGGCATATCGATGAAATGTAGTAAATTGATTCTTGACTTTAATATTATTCAGGAACGTATGGATATAAAATTCTAGAAACGAAGGGATAATTCTTTTTCAAAAGGTGCCAAATGGTGGGAATCATGTTATCTGTGTCAGACGGAAATCTTGAGTTTTGCTTTGCAAAATAATCTCATCTAATCTCATCTCCTCGCGCTCGTCTTTCTCCATTTTTGTTGTTTTTGTGTTTTGTGTGTTTCCCGGCGTCTGCCTCCTTCTCCTCCGTTATTATCCCACCCCCTTGCAGCCAAGCGCGGGGAAAACAAATCCCTGTTTTCATACGTATTACATCAGATATCAATAGACATATTTCTGAATGGTTTATTGATGCCGTCGGTTTCTTCGTGTCTGTGCGCACGTAAATAGAAAAACGGGCTCTAATTCTCTGTTTCCAATATGAAAAATAAAGAAAAAAAGTGTCCACATACTCGAGCGCACGCAACGCTTTTAGCTCCTTCCATTGTGTCGCTCTCAGTCCAAGGTTGTGTCGCACTCGGGGGTGGGGGGGGGGATGTTTTTCGAAGACCTCGTATCCAATCTTGTGTTACCTTCAATTAGCGTTTAACTCATGAGCCTGGCCCGCAGGCTCCCCATTCTCCCAATGGTAGCCGGGAATTCACTCTCTGCCCTTTCTTACAATCATCCGTTTCCCCTCCGTCCTCCACTTCCCCACCCGGCGCCATCCCGTTTTTTTTTTTTTCAGTTTTTTGAAAAAATCGTATTTCCTCTCGCTGGATGGCAAAAAGAATTGATTCGCGGCAACAAAAACGTGCCTACCTTGTGATGTCGAGCGCGACGCTGAAATGATGAAGTCGATATGTTATCGGGCTGCGACGCTTTTGGTATAGCTTTGAATCCACAAGGATTCCGCAACATCTGGCTCTCTCTGTGAGTGTTTTTGTGCACAATTTTCAAACGTGTGGGATTTTAAATAACGCAAAGCCTTTTGTAAAAGCCACTGCTGATCACTTCGATTGCAGACACTCGTGCCAATCGACTCATCAGCTTTAGTTTCCCATCGCGTCGCTTTTATTGTTTTTTGGTTTTTTTCCTGACAGCATAGGAAAAAAAAAAATTGCAGAGATTCGACAAGGCGACGCGAAACTTCTCCGAAACCTCGGCGCACACTTTTCACAAGGACGAGCGCGTGCTGCTCAGCGCGCTGGTCCATCCGGCTGATCTCCCTTCTGTGTATCCCGGTAGTTCTCTGGCGACCTTCCTCCCGACGAGGCCAAGGGACATTCATACTGATTTATTCAAAAGGGGACGCTTCTCATTCAATTTTCTCCATATTCATAAGCGTGTTTCGCACCCCCGCTCTCGTTTTCCTTTTCAGCTTTAAATTAAAGGTACAGGAACGAGCCGGGCCTTTCATCTCGGGCTGTGCGAGGGAAGCAAAGGCGTGCGCGCGTGCGTGCGTGCGTGCGCGCGTGCGTGCGTGCGTGCGTGTGTGCGTGTGCGTGTGTGTGTGTGTGTGTGTGTTGGATGAGGGGAGCTGCTGGGAGCATTTGGATGAAGGAGGGAGGGAGAGCATTGGCTGTGCTGGTCTCGCCACCCCCCCACTCTCCACTCTGTATTTATTAGCCCCCGTCTCTCCCTCTCCCCTTTGCCCCCCCCCCCGAACCCCCCCGCCCCCTCCTCCCGCCCCAACGACACCTGGCGAAAAATGATTCATTAATTCAAAAAGCAGCATTTTTTGAAAGCTGTATTTCAAAGGCCTGGGAGAAAAAGGGAGAGAGGAGCTAAGTGGGGCAGAGTGAGCCGGGAGAGCGGCGAGGATGGGGGGGTGGAGGTGGAGGTGGAGGGTCGGGTTTGCGGCGGGGCAGAGCCAAGGTGTCTGGAGGGCCAGAGTACACTTCAACTTTCGGTCACGCCAAAGATCAAGCTGGGAAGAGGGGCAGGACAAGCTGGAGGGGAAGTGATGCAGTGTTCCTTCAAATTCTAGTTTTTTTCTGTCAATTCTGTCTTTGGATATTTCTTAAATGTATTTTTTATTAATAACCACCCACAAACACAACCAATACAGCATGTTTTCTTTGTCCTCAGGAACACATGAAGCTCTGAATTTGAGTAGATTTAGCCTAGCAATTTTAATTTTGATTCTAGATTTTTTTTTTTTTTTCCACCTTCTGGACAAAGTGGAATTGCTGAGGGAGGGCCGGCGGTGTTCAGGGAATAACTTAACAAACCTCTGGGAATTTTCTCCACCGACACATAAACGTTGCTCCACACGAACAAAAGCTGAATGTCTGTCATATCATGAGCTGCATTTCCATTAGCCCTAGAATTGTGCAAAATGTAAATATTGCAATAAAAAATGGTCATGGAAACGCTTCAACTTTGAAAAACCTCTCAAATATGGCTACAAGGTTTTGACGCTCTCATGAGGGGGTTTTTCAGACACATCAATGTACAGCAGAGGTATATCGCAAAAGTGTCATGGAACCACTTTCTTCGCATTTACACATCAACGGACGTGACAGTTCACTTCAAGTGAAAATGGCGCATTATCTCGCGGGATGAGATTTTATGAGATTTTACGAGAATTACGCTTATGCGCTTCACACCATTCAATGGAAGTACCTGCAAATCGCAATTGTACTTTGTCGAAATTTTAAAAACATTGCTTTTACTTTGCAAAAAACTGTAATGGAAACGCAGCTAATAACAGTAAATTCCAATATATTTCTTGCTTTTTTTAAAAAAAAAAAAAAAAAAAACATTTTCCAATGTTGCCAAATTGTCTGATTTCACCTGCATTTCCACAATTTCCCCCTGCGCCCCCCTAAAAAAAACCACACCACGTACAAACACGTCCCTCGCGCGAGTAGTAAACGGCAAACGGCGGCGGGATCGCGTGTCGGCCACTCCCAGTCCGGCTGAATCTTTCATACGGCTGCGGATGACGCGGTTAATTATAGATGGCAGGACAAGGCGGGATCCTTAGCCTCAATTAGACGGGGCCAGAGGGTTAGTGACCTGCACGCCGACTGTCAGTGCCGATTACACGCGACACAAGGCCGGTGACAGTGAGAGGGGCTGGGGAGCGGAGGCCAGGCCCGGGTTACGAGGGACACCTCGCAGAGTCTCGTCTTCGGCCCTGCTGAAAGCCGCACATACGCCTCCGAGAGTGCACACACACACACACACACACACACACACACACACACACACACACACACACACACACACACGCGTCTCTGTAAACCCACCGTCAAGACACTGTGTGTGTAATCAGATGAATCAAATTGTTATCTTAGAACTTGAACAAATGTATTATGTCATGCTGAGTGTTAAGGGCTATACTGTCCTGATTGTTTGGCTCAGTCATTAATTTTAGTATTGATGAATAAAGGGGAAAATAACTCAGCAAACAATTGATTAAACTAATGTAGACACAGAATAGTATTTCAGTGAAAAAAATGTGTCTTCACTTTCTTCAGTAAATGTGTTCCTTATTATTTGAAATAAAGACACGTACAAGTAAGTAAATAAGAGTAGCAATGCACTTAATAGTAGTTTTAGCATCCTATTTGGACTGTTTATGTATTATAAGTTTTACATTTTTTGCCGCTAGCATGGTCTTATCTTGCTGGAAATTAAAGGAAGGACTTATTGGCCAATAGAACTTCCAAAAGAACATTCACGAATATAAAAAAAAAAATACAGAAAGTTTATAAACGCAGTGAAACAGGAAAATTCAAACAACAATTAAAGAACCTTGAGGGCAAACTGAATTAGAAGTGAAACTTTGAATGATTTCTGTCATTCAACAATTTGTACATTTCAAGTTGACTCCATGTTTACTCGTACACTCGCTTACTCACATTCTATAAGAGTCCGGTTGACATAAATAATTACTGTGTTTACGGCCGAGCGGTCTAAGGAGGGTATTCTGGTCTAAAAATCATTACGGTGATTTTGCTGTCACCTGAAGATCAATTTGAAAATTTGATCCATTTTCCTTCCCCTCATATAAATTCAGCCGCTTAATTCCACAAATGAGTTGCTGTAAATGGCACGTGACTTTAAGACGAAAGACATGTCAGTGCGGATGTAGTGGAGTTCCACCGTGTTGTGATTTCTCGTGCAGCGTGAAGACATCGCCGGTGCCCTCTGTTCGACACAGAACGACGATATTTGTCATCTTTTTCTTCTCCTTCTTCTCTTCTCTCTCTCTCTCTCTCTCTCTCTCTCTCCCTCTCTCTCTCTCTCTCTCTCTCTCTCACATGGAGACAGCTATTGGTGTAGTGTGTCCCATTCCCAGGGTGTTTTCTTGTGATACTGTCTCTGGGAACAAAAAAATCAAGCAAATAGCCCTGAAATCTATCATATAATGATCTGGGCCCTAATGACGGTTTTGGCTTTGGGAAAACGGGGGTTGGGTTGGCTGGGGTGGGCAGGGGAGGGGTTGGTCGAGCTAATCGTTGCTGTCTACCTTTCACCTCTGGATGTTGTCACGACCTTGTCCTCCCTCCGCTCCCGCCCGTGTTGACGCGGTCTGAAGCTCAGCGACCTGCTGGTGACTTTGACCGAGGGAGGGACCAGCGGGGAGCCGAGTCGCCATTAACTTCAGGAGCACCTCCTCCTTCTCCTCTTCATCCTCCTCCCACTCCTCCACCTCCACCCGCTGCCTTACCTGTGCTCACCTCTGTCTGTCTGTCTGTCTGTCTGTCTGTCTGTGTGTCGCTCTGTGCAGGTGGGTAGGAGCCAAGCCCCCTTTGGGACCTGCTGATTAGAGCATTAAAAATAAATGGGCCCCTGTTTAGGGGGACGGGTGGGGGTGGCACGGCGGTATATATTTCTGTTAATTTTTCTACCCCCTCCCAACCCCCGTCCCGTGTAGTGACTGATCTGGCTGAATATGATAGCGCGGGCTGTCACGGCAATAATTAGGGCCTATTTTCCGTGAGGTCATCTTACAGGTACGCCGGGCGGCTGTGGTTCACACACAGGGTGCTCTGTGCTGCTGTTGCTGCTCCTGCTGCTCCTGCTGCTGCCGCTGCTGCCTCCGAGACCCCCCCAGGATATGATTGTGCATGCAGAGCAACAAAGAATCACTCCGCAGCAAATGAACCAAACATAGAAAATAAAAAAAACAACGACAATCTGATACGCGATACGAGCTTCCCGGTGCTTCATGTGCCGGGAGACTTGAACTCAATGGGCTTTCACAGCTCAGCATCAACAGCCTTTTTTTTTTTTCTTTAGAGAACTGTGTCCAGCCCCCACCCCCTCCCCTAAGAAAAAACTAAAACTAAAACGTCAAACAAGATCTGAAAAAGGATTAAGTTGTCCCGGGAATGGGCTGCGATGCTTTTCAAGGGGACGGCGACAGTCTTTCATTTGTTTTTTATGCACGCGCCAAAGCCGTGTAATTAAACACAGGAACTTCATGTTTGAACAAAAAACCTTAGGAAAAAAAAAAAAAAGTGAGAGGAACGCACGAGGGGTCTTCAGTGACGGCTCTCCAACAGAGGGCCTACGGTGCCAAGGAGGAGCGCAACATATTTCGGCTCCATTCAAAAACGCTCCCTAGTTGGGTCAACAGCTGCAGGCTAGAATTAGAAATCAATTATTCAGCTTCGACAAGCTCATTAAGTCTCTGAATGGGATTTTCTGTTCTGAGTCTGCCTGCTCATTTCTCCTAGCTTGCAGTTTCTAATTAGTATTTTCTTCTCTTTAAAGTTTGATGGGAGTTTGAGTTAAAAAAAAAAAAAAAAGGGAAGCAAATAAAAAAAAAAACTGTGGGCGCTGACTTAACAACCAGCCGACCAGCCAGCGAGCTTCCTCGTCCTCGTCATCTGCGTCGGCGTGTTTTCGGCGAGACCGCCGAGGTGGTTTGCTTTCAGCTTGGACACCGTCTAATGACCGGAGTCATCAGGGCTAAATTAGGCATTAATAATCAAAAGGGAGGGTAATCTGGATCAAATTAAGCATTAATAATCAAAGGACGGGCAGAAATGATCGCGCAGCGCGTGGCTAAACGAGCCGTCGCTAATCAGCCGAAGGGAGGTGTGGGGGGGGGGGGGGGGAAGCGTGTTTTCCGAGGCGGAAGACGGAGTGTGTGTGGCGTGGTGTTGTGTGGTGTCTTGGGGGGGGGTGAATAATCAGGCCGCGGCTCGGCAACCGCAGGAGGCAATTGATGTTGTCATAGAAACTTGGGGCCTGCCCCACTCGATGGCATCCTTCAAGGGGGCAGCAGACGCCTAATGTGGCCCTACTGTTGCCTACATCACCTACAGTGCGAGACGGCTTATTAGCAAAAAAAAAAAAAAAAAACCCATTCCACCTCCATCTCTCTCTCTCTCCCTCTCTCTCTTTTCTCTCCCAAACGCGGCCGCCCTCCCATCCCCTCCTCCTCCCTCCTCCGCCTCCCTCTCTTCCTCTCCTCTCCACATTGTGTCTGTCTATCTGATCCCGTGGCCTTTTGTTGCGCTATGAAAGGCCTGATGCCACACTCATTATTTTCTCCTTTATCTCTCTCCCCACTGCTCTGATTAGAACAGTCGCCCCTGACAGACGCCCTCAGCCAGCTCCTATCCATTACAGCGCGAGTGTGCGTGCGTGCGTGTGTGTGTTTGTGGGGCGCGTGTGTGTATTAATCCTAAGTGTTTTAAGCACAGCAAATGTCTGTTATTATAAAGAAAATAACAAATATCGTGGGGAAGAAAAAGTCTCCTCCGTGTCGGGAATAACAAGCTGCATTTTGATCATTTTGAGGTTTGCTCCTCTCTCTCTCTCTCTCTCTCTCTCCTCTCTCTCTTTCTCTCTATTTTTTTTGCTCGCTCGCTCGTGATATAATCTTTATCGCGTTTACTTTCTCGCCCAGACATTCCGCTGGAAACGGCCTTGTAACGTCTCCTGTTTGAATTTTTTTGCCGCATCAGAGCGCGAGGACCTTCTTCCGTGTCCCTTTTCAGATCTTTGTTTTTGCCGCCTTACGTGCTTCGTATACGAAAACAGAAACCCTGGAACATTCTAGACTTCTGTTTAAAGCCTTCTGCAAAATTGTTGGAGTTTTAGCTCACTGCTAAAGCTGATGCTGTGTTGGACCAGGCGGTTCACGAGAGCAGACCGAGGGTGGAACGAGCAAGTGATGTTGCCAATAATCTGCCAGAGAAATACTGCAAGATCCCTCATCCCACATCACAGTGTATTTAGAACGTAAAAGCTGGACTTTTACCATTTCCTGGATATTCACCGCCAGCCAAGAGATGCGTATTGTTGTCAGAAATCACCGGTTTTGCGTGAGATCTCACATATCATGCGTTTTCTATGCATACGTTTGCCTTTGCATGCAAGCGTCAACCAGTGCATTCTTGCATCCGCAACAACAAAGCAAAAAAAGGGCTGTACAAATGGCTTGCCTGTTTATTCACTGTCGATTTGCAGCGTGGGGAGCTGGATTTTCCCCATGTAAGCCCATTCAAGTGAGAGTGCGCACATAGTTTCGCCCCTACAGTCTCATCGTGTGTTGTAATACTCAGTGTCGCGTTTACAAATTGACAGAAAAGCAGCGGGGAACATTTAATACATCAGTGGCTAATCTGCAATAAGCTGTTTATTGCTAAATATTTAATTTATGCACAAATTTAGTCACACTAAATTACGGAAATCACTTTTAAATATTTACAGATACATGTAAAAGCCCTTTTTACACATATATTATTTCCTCGCTGGCGCTCTCGCAGCGCAAGGAGCCTGAATATGTCATTTGCTTTTAAATTGCATTATCATGCAAAATGAAGCAGGAATTTGATGAAACTCAGATGGATTCACCTGAGTTAATGGAATATGGGTTTAAGAGGGAACTAATTATCTTAGTTTAGCAGGGAGTGAATGCATTTCTATGGAAAGCCCTGATTTTGAATGTAAACATTAATGGCCTCCTTGATTACCATAAGAATCGCATGTTAATGCCCCCCGTCCGCCTACCAATCCAGCCACCCCCCACCCCACCCCCCACTCACTCTGCTTCCTATTGGATATGCATCTGTGCCGCTGCAGTCCAGACACGGCGCGCACACGGACCGCAAAAGCTTTAATACACTTTACCTGCCTTATCTACTAATGATGCCTTTTTCTCTTTTTTTATTGTTTTCCTAATCCACATAATTCATTTCTCCAATGAAATTACGGTTTTAAGAGCGAGTGTGTCGACCCGGTCGGGAGCTTCCTTCTGTTTTTTTTGTGGAGGCCGAGACAAAAACAAACGGCCCAAAAAAAATGAGCTCCAGCAGTTGAGGTGAGGGGGTTGACCAGAGGGGGCGGTGCTCTTCTCTTCCTGTCTTTGTGGAGTGTTGATGTGTGAGGCAAAATAGGTCAGGCTCAGTTTGAGACTTTTTGGATGGCACATCTTTGATTGGAGGCTTGAATTGAAACCTAGCAGTTTCATTATTTGACTAGTAAATTGACATCAGCCAGTATCACATGGTGGGATTCACCACGATACTGTGCCTCGCGTCTGTTAGTATACTGTAGATCTCTAGCTGCGTTTCCAATACCCCTACAATATCACGAAAGCTAAATATCGCAATGAAAAAAACTGGTAATGGAAACACCTTAACTTTGAAAAACCTCAAATATCGCTTTTAAAGTTTTTATGCTCTCACGAGGTGGTTTTTCAGACGTATCAATATAGAGGTATTTCACAAAAGTGTCATAGAAACATTTTTTCGCATTTGTACTCAGTTTCTTCTTCTTCTTCTGGGGTCTTTAAGGCAAATTGCAGCACATTCCTCCTGATTTTATCATAAGCAAAAGAACTGACTGACTCAACGGTGCCGCAACCGAACCGATTCCAACTGGAGCTTTTCAAAACGGAGGTTCAAAATTTTGATTTTAGGCTTGAAAAGGTAAAGAAGGAAAATGCATTAAAGAATCTTTGGATCAGGCGAAGAGTTGAAGTAAGAAAAGGAGGCGAGTTAAAGGGCAGGTGGGACAGGGTGGCTTTGACTCGGGGCCTCCTGGGGACAGTGACCTTATTTCAAATTCTGGGTGAGAGACTGTAGTCGGGCAACTGAGGGGACGGACACACATGCGCAAACGCACACACGCGTTGCGCTCTTTCAAGGCTGGCTTCGGGAACACAGCCCCCCGAAGTCCTGCAGCTTTCTCAAAGGCCAGCTGCTGCTATTGTTGCAGGAGAGCTACCTTGTGTATTACAGCATACAATATTCCTCCAAGGGTTCTGCTTTGGCTCAGTGCGACGTCCAGTGTGTGCTGTTACATTTTGTGTCTGGTGGCTGATTTTCCCCGTCATGGTTGGAGACTCAAACGGCCATTGCACTCGCACGTATGGAGGAGTGACACGTAGGTGCAGTGAGGGTCCCGCTGGCCCAAAAAGTTGAAAGGAAGAATTTTTGCAGACGGCTCAGCTGAAATAGATTGTCGGTAAATGCTTAAAAAAGAGGCGTTTGTTGTCTGTCCCTTCCAGTGGTTGCCGTGCTCCACACTGGTTGTCTCCCATGTAGACCCGACCAGCCGAGCCCAGACAGTGCAGTCGATTTAGCTGCGGGGATTTTATCCTGTAAATTACACGTGTCAATATTTGGTGTTTTTCCCTTTTCACTGAAAAGCCCCCATGTTATGCATAATTGACTTTGTCAATATCTCCTCAGTAAAACGTGTCCTGCCTGCCATTGAACTCAACGAAAATTTGAAAAGTCTTCCTTTCGTTCTTGTTTTTGCTTTTCTGAAGGTGCTGTGCTATAGTTGTGTCTAAAAGCGGTGGCACAGGTTGACAGACTGCATGACAACTTGTCAGGGCCTTCCATAGTGACGATCTGATTGACCACCGCAGCTGGTCAGCAAACATTGTCAAGGATTCTTTTTCTAAGACTGTTTGCTATTTCATCTAAGCCACTGGAAATGCTGAGCTGAAGAGGTGTTCCTCCCAAACCAACTGTGACATTGTGAGTGGGATTCAGGCACTGAATTTTAGAGGAACCTTTGTTTTAATTTGCAACTATTTATGGAGGAGCTCAAAGCTGAGTTCCAACAAGAAGGCAGCTGGAACGAAGACTCTCACAAGTTTGCCGGAGTTCACTGAGTCTCTGGAACCATTTAACGGACGTCTCCTAGGAGTTCTTTACGTTGCGTGGAACTGCTCCAGCCCTACCTTTGAACACTGCTGCTTGCGAACGCAGCTTTTCTACATTGATAAAAAAAAGAAAGAAAAGAAACTGATTAAAAAAGAAATCACTTGCTTACAACAAGGGGGCAATGAAAGACGGAGTGACCTTGGGTTGCCGCGTGTGGAGTCCAAGCAGAGCCGAAGCCTTGGATATGGACCAGTCCATCAGCTTGTTCAGTGGCAAACACGGATTGTTTGGATGTGTTTTGAATCGTTGGCAGAAATGTTGGATACTGGACACCGAGTTTGAATACCGTCTCATCTCTGAGAGTCTCGAGTTGGGAATTATAGTGAGCGCGGAGCACTGAGACGAAGCTGAGTATTACGTACTGAGTTAGAATATAGCATATGGTCATTGTACTGCAGCGCAGCGGTGCCAAAACCCCCGGGCCGTGGACTGCTACCGGTCCATAGGTCATTTGGTACCGGGCCGCACAGAAAAAATAATGAACTTAGATAGAGTTAGATTAATTCTGTTTTATTTATTATCTGATGGATTCTATTTTGAAAAATGACCGGGTTCTCTCTGCGACATCCATCTATGGCTCAACAACAACAAGAACAAGAACAATAACAAACAATATTGAGACAGTTCATTTGAACTCTGACACACGCATTAACCTAAGGAGACCTGCAGTCAGGGTTTGCCACGAGTCTAATAGGCAAATAGAAAGCGTACAAGGCGTCCTTCACAAACAAACACACAAACAAACAACAATATCACAGGAGCTCTTGAACCTTCAGGTGGACCTGGTCGCTCGGTGAGAAGAACTCACGGCGCTCTTCGCGGTTCTTCCCTTCACTACTTCAGCTTCCTCTCACCCCCCACCCCCCCTTCCCTTCCCTCATACCCCCACACACACACCACATACACACGCACTAGCATCATGCTGAGCCTTTCTTCGACACGAAAATGTGAAAACATGCATTAAGGCTGGGAACGTGTTGCAGGGTGCATTAGTGGTGCTAACTAGGTGAGAGGTGACCGGAGTGACGAGACGGCCCGACGTCTCCACCCTCTCCACCTGCTTTGCACATCTGCTCGCATCGCTCTCCTTATTCCCCCCCACCCCCGTCTTATCCTTTATTTATGATACTTTATACTTATTTTATTATTATTTATCCATCCTTGTTACCCAGCGCACACGGACGCGTCGCATTCGGCGCATTCGAGTTTTTCTTCCTTTTTTTTCTCTCTCTCGCTCTCCGCCATTTTCCCCAACAAAGATTTTCCATTAATGGACCGTGTGACCCTCCTACTATACTTAAGAACCCTAACTGCCGGCGGGCACACTTTCCATCTAATCACGCCACTCCTTGACCCGCCGCCCCTCCCCCAACTCAACTTTCAATTTCACCCCTTCCCTTCCTTTTCTCCACCGCCGCCCCCCACCACCACCACCACCTCCGTAAATTTTCTGCTCCTCTCGCCTTACAAGAACGCCCCTGTGTTGTTTGCGAGGCCTCGCCTGATAGCCATTAGTGTTACACCCTATTACATCAGTAATGACTGGCTGTGAGCTCTAATTAGAGATGTGTTAGGGAGAGCTGACTTGCCTCCCCCCCTTCGACTCCCCCGCCGCCGCCGCCGCCTCTTTCCTGCCTTTTTCCAGCGGAGCTGTTACAGCGTGACTTGCCTGGCTTGCGGCGACACCATTAGCACGGCGCCTCTAAGAGTTGCAACTCCCGACTGTTGAGGGCTTGGCGTTCATTACGGGCCAATCAGAGGGGAAGGTGTTATGGCTAATTGATAAGGCGAACAATGCATTAAACCTCGTCTCTAATTGCCCCACGGGGAGGAAGAGCGAGCGAGGGAGGGAGAGAGAGGAGGGAGTCCAGGGGAGAAGGAGACGGCGAGGGGAGGTGGTGGTGGTGGTGGTGGTGTGGAAATAAGGCAACGAGTGCTGAAATGGCTGGTGTGCTAATTTTCAAAAATCTGATATTTTTCTCTCACTCTCCTCTCTCTCAAATAATTTCGGCTTTAGGATACGTCTTCATCCAAATGTGCTGTAGACCCCTCCCACCCCCCCCCCCACCACCACCACAATTTTTTCTCTTCGCCCGTCTTGAATAATGGGATGTTTCTCCTGGGTTTGTCATCTGTGATAAGATGATTATCTGAAAGGTCTGTGGCACATTGTGAAGAGAGTCTCGCCTTCTCCGCTGGAGTAGGTAATCCTGGCTAATAGCATTATGGACACAGTGTTTTCCTAAAGCCCGTGATTATCCACTGCTGTTTGCTGTGGGATTGACACTGGCCTTGCTGCTCTCTCGCTCACTCACTGCCTCTCCCTCCCTCCTTGCCTCTCTCTCACTCCCTCCGTGTCATCCTGTCTTCGACTCACCACTCCATCAAGCCCTTATGCTCTTCTCTTACAATTTGCAGAGAGACGAAGATGAAAATAGAGCAGAAGGAGCAACAAAAGAACAAAATTGCTTGCGGACAAGGGTCCCAGGATTTGAATGGTATGTTATGTTCTCTCTGTCAAGAAATCACACTCTGTGTTTGTCACTCTGGGCTCACCTTTCTCCTCTTAACAAGTCGGTGGCGGCTGGATGTTTACCGGCGCATGTTAGTCCTCGGCAACGAAGGGCCGCTGTGTAGTGGTGGGATGAAATGTTCATAGATTTCTAGAAGGATAAAACTGCTGGAAATGAATAACTGCTGTGGTTCTACTCAAGACATAGTCATACATATTTATATATATATATATACATATATATATATATATAGGTATATACATTTATATATAATGTACATTTATATATTCATTTATAAGACAGGGGCCAATTTTACCTCTCAGAATGCGGCTCAGCTCTGGGTTTTTGCAAATTTTGCCATTCCATCAAGTGTGAAATCATGTACGACATCGGAAAGTCGGAATTCAAATTAACTACTTGCATTATTTTTTTATTTGTGACATTTTGTTCTTAAATATTGCTGCCGCCCCCCCTCCCATCTTTAGACAGTGGTTGCTCGCTCTGAATTCCCGCCTAAGCAGGCAGGGAATTTGCTTTCTGTCTGGTATTATTTCACAGTACACCTGATAGATTTCGGCAGAAGAAAAGAAAAACAAATTCCAGTCGAAGGCTCGCAAGCTATTAAGCGCGTCTCGCTTTTTTGTCGTCGGTCTCCAAAATTAATACGCTGTGTGTGTGTGTGTGTGTGTGTGTGTGTGTGTGTGTGTGTGTGTGTGTGTGTGTGTGTGTGCGTGTGCGTGCGTGCGCGTGTCGTTGCTTCTCACCGGCGCTATGAGGTTTTTGAGTGGGTTAGCGATCCGAGCCGAGACCTCTGATTTTAGCCAATTGGCTCGCTGCTCCTCCCTCAACACTTTCAGCCCTGAACCCGACCTGAAATCTCTCTTAATGCCCCTCCAGCACCGCCGCTGCGCTCCTTCGCCACTCTGTGTCAATCTCCCGCTCATTGGGAAATGTCGCCGCCGCGCTCTTGTGTTGTCAACTGTGCTCTCACGTTGGAGGTCCCGTGAACTGTAAAAATTCAATTTACCGATCTATTTTTTTTTCATCCCCAACAATAACATGCATCTACTGCCTGTTGATGAAATGCCCGGATAAAATAAAAGCTGCACTTTTCAGAAACGCGCAGCTGTGAAGGCTGCCCCTTTGTGATGTCACAAAGGGCACAGACACCTGTTCCACCTTGACAAGTGACAGGACTCCACCTCTTGGTTTCTTCATTTCTTACCCCTCCCAAACACCTAGATAGATAGATAGATGAATACTTTATTATTGTGAGACCTTCCAGGTCTCACACAAAAAAAAACATTGGTTTTAGCAGGAATCTAAAACAGAGCATTTTTTGACAAAAGGCTGTAAACTACAGTATTTCTCCAGAATTAATCAAGTGAGACTGCTCTGCCGCAGTCTGGGGGGTGGAAAAAGGAAAGACGGAAAAAGGTCAAACATCAGAGCCTTGAGTGAAGAAGTGTTTTGTAAAGAAGCTAATTAGCTGCCCAGTCTCTATTTCTGTCCGGTTTGGCACCACCGCACTTTTTCTTTTACACATGCACCCCTTGCCCTTCTCCCCCAGCATTTTCTTCTTTTTTTTCCCCTCCCACTTCGGCTCTGCCAGCCGAGGCAGATGGATGTGCGGCTGCGGCGGCGACACCTGCCAGCGACAGCGGCTACAAGTCAGGCGGAGTCTGGCAGCTCGGAGCAGCCTCAGAGCCAGGACGCTGCAACAGGCGGGGAGAGGCAACCAACCTACATCACCCCTCCACCCCCCGTGGTGTTTGCACAACAAATGGAAGGGTGGGTGGTGGAGGGGGGGCGGGGAGGGCATGTGAGCGTGAGACTGTAGGAGAGAACAAAAATCAACAGTTACGTGGTCTTTGTTTGGCCTGCGAGCTCGGAAGACGCCTCGCGGGCCAGAACTACATCTAATTGGATATTGTGAAGTTCCCCGTGTGAGGCAATATTTGATGATTGGAGGATGCCATTGTTGGACGGTGTTGCAAAACGCTGAATACAGACAGACAGCCTCAAGACGTCAATACCATACCGTGTGAGCACGCACACACACACACACACTACACACACACTCACACTCACACAAACACACAAGCATAAACTCACACAATAATACACTCACACACATTAACACACTCCCACAAACACACACTCACATACACTAACACACACGCTAACACTCATACCCCACGCACACACACTAACCCACTCACATAGAAACACACACACACACACACACTAACACTCACACACACACACACACACTCCTCCTCCTCCACCTGTCTTTGCATCCTCCCATACAGCAGTGAATGGGAGTGGGGATCCAGGAAGGAGGCAGCGGGGCTGCAGGGCTCCTCCTCGAGTCCTCGCCCCTCCTCCCCAAATGCGGCACAGCTGCCTTTCAGAACCCCGCCGCTCCAGCCCCATTCATCCTGGAGAGCAAAAAAAGAAAAAAAAGAAAAAGTGTCTATTTATTAGAATACTTGTTTTGCATTGTTCTGTGCCACACAAAAGACGCTTCATTATGTCAGAAGCAAGCCCCTCTTGCGGGGCGAAACAATAACTTGGAATTGTCCCTCTCTCCTTTTTTTTTTTTTTTTTTTTTTTTTTTTTAGTGTATAATAAATGTCATTTCTTCTTGTCTCTGCCCCTCAGTGTGTGTTGAGTGGTGGGTTTGGGCACCGGGCACGGACGGCCTTGGCGCTCGAGCAGACAGATTGTAATGGGAGAAGCGGTCTTACATGAGGCTTTAGAGGGTTTAGGACGGCTTTAGGAGTGTGGAGGAGGAGGAGAAAAGCTGCCCGCCTGGTGTGGAGCAGAAGGGAAGCGAGTTTGACCATGCGTAAGTTCACACACACGCGACACTTTTACGCACGGGAGGATGGATGGGTAGTCGGCGTTTTGAACCTGAAAATGCCATATTGTACCACATTCATTTTTATTTTCTCTTTAACCTAATGTGAAAACGGCGCCGATAAATAGAATTAAGAATTAAAGCGCGTTTAAAAAGCCGTGATTGTTACCAGGCTTCATTCAGAGGCGCGTCTAATCTTTCCGGTTTCTGTTTTTTTTTTTTTTTTTTTTTTTTCCTCGTACAAAGAGATCGTCAGTTTGACAGCGTTCCCTCTGTGCGTGGTGGGCTGGTGCGCTACCGTGCCGTTGCTTTTTCGCCGGTTCCGTTTGATTTCTTTATTTCTGTTTCTGCCACAACCGGCTGCACTGCGCGCTCTCTCAGAGAGGTGCGCCATGTGGTGGGAGTGTGTGAAGGAGTGCTGCTGCTGCTACTACTGCTGCTGCTGCACTCTGGCTGCTTATTTCCTATCGATATTTAGATTATGCCCTCTCGGTGTGTGTCATTTATTTATTTATTTATTTTTAATTTAATTTTATTTATGTTTTGCGTTGCAGGAGTGCTCATCAACCCATCTTTGTGGGCTCGAAAACAAATCACCTTTCTTCTCATGCTTCGCCCACTTTCGCGTCCTGTTCAGCAGCAGGTGATCACGAGTTCCTGTTTTCATCCGTCCACCACCGCAAACTGCGTGTAAATCGTCGGCTCCTCGTTCAGGTTTAGTGCTTGACGCCGATTAGAGAGAAAAGAGGGGAAAATAAGACGGTTCACATCAGGAATTAACTGAGATGTTCGTGCACATTTGGGTTGTTGCGACTGGCTTCAACGGCGCGTATCAACTGTTTGTCAGCGTGTTTGGGGGTGGGGGGTGAAAGTGTGTGTGTGTGTGTGTGTGTGTGTGTGTGTGTGTGTGTGTGTGTGTGTGTGTTGGATAACTGCTTTGACCCTTGCCTCCACGGTCACGCAACACCGTCGCCGCGCACGCATCCTGTTGCAGCGGCCGCGCACAAAAGGAACGGGCAGCTTTGAAAAGAGGTTTGTTAAAAGGGGGGTTTGGGTGGGTGGGGGAGGAGGGAAAGAGGGGTCCCAGTGTCCGTGTGCGGGCTGACCCTCCCCACCCACCCCCCACACCCCCTTAAACAAGCAGCGATTATAATTCTAAACGTTAACTCATCTGTAAATAGGTTTTATTAAAAAAAATAATAATAAATACTACCCTGTTTACATGTTTATTAGCATCGTTTTTGCGCTTTGTTGAATAATAGCGTGTATTGAAAATTAATAACTTCGTCACATTTAAATTAATAGGGCTGTTTCTTAATGATCCTTCACATTTTTATTTTGAATATTCAAATAAAATGTGTTTTTTCATTTTTGTACATCAAATGCACCATCCAAAAATAGAAATCTTGATTTAAAAAATGTAATTTAATTGACACTGAAATTTAGCAATATTTCGAAATATTTTCCTGTATTTTCCCCTTATTCCGGTGCACAAACGCTTCCTGCTGTATCGACGCGGCGTCTGTGTTGTTTTACTTTGAATTGTGTGTTTACTGCCGTGACGACTCATACGTGGCACCACGTGGGCTCATCATCCATCGTCATCTGCCCCCCGGGGACCCTGCAGCCACATTGGCCCCGGGACCGGGCCTTCTATTGACCAAGCGGGTTAACTACAGCATCACATGGATCCGTGCGAGTGATCCCGCTCCCTCGGGCCCCGAACACAGAGCTACAGCGAGCTTAGCTTCAATTAAAATAATACAGGCAAGGGGGGAAAAACACAGCAAAGGGCGATTAAATCGTTAGTCTCGCCGCGGGGAAGTGGTATTTCGTTTTCCCTTTCAATTAGAGGTTGATTGGGCTTTTCAGGGGAGGTCAGCTGTGAAATCTGAATTATATATGTGTGGAGCCGAAGACACGTAGGGCCGCTCTCCTGCTCTCCTCTGCCGGCTTGCGGACGACTCACTTGACGCTTACGTTCAATACGGAGCGTAAAAACATGTGGCACAGAGGCGCGCGCGCGCACACACACATAAACACACATACCGCATATGTTTACGGCGGTCCTTCTTTACATCTTATGCTTCCCATAGAAACACACACACACACACTCTCTCTCTCTCTCTCTCTCTCTCTCTCTCTCTCTCTCACTTTATCCCCCCCCCCCCCCCCTCTCTCTCTCTCTCTCTCTCTCTCCCTCTCTCTCTCTCGCACACACACACGCACAGAAAAAAAATCTGTCACGCAAACATGCACCACGCTCCCGCAGGACCCACTCAGCTCCGCCAGCAGACGGCGATAACGCGGCTCCAGCACGTCATTGTGTGGCTTCTCCTGTTGGACACATTATTTATTTCTAACCCCCCTCTCACTCTCTCCGAAAATAAAATAAAAAATAAAAAATTGAAATCCTCCACGCCCAACTCTTACTCACCATAACTACATTTTCATCGCAGACCTCATAGTAGGAATAATTCCAGGTGCTGCTGATGGATTTTGAAGGAGCGTCACATCTCCATCATGCTGAATTGCTTTTGAGCGGTGGTGGATGTGCACTGCACTCGGGCCCGGAACGCATGCAGTTGGATTTTGGGGGATATAAGCCCGCTGAAGATGTGTTGAACACACCACGAACGTACTTTTGGGAGCCAATCAGATAAGAAGTTGAATTCACTCGCCATGCAGGCTGAGAAACAAACAAACAAAAATAGGAAACCTGTTCACATCTGAGAGATCTCCTCCGGGGTTGTTCTTTTTAATCAGCAGCGAGAGCCTCATTTCTTTTTCTTCTTTCAAGATAAAAATATGTTTGAGTCATGGCAGCGCGCTCGCCCACCGCCTCCTGGCCGCTCCTCTACTTGCACTGCGAGCAAATCTGAAGTTATTTTTGTTTGGCTGAAGTCTCTGAGAGCGCGTTTGGAGATTTCAAATGTCTTGTGCTATTTGTGGGACTGGCCCTCCTCTCAGCCTCCTCCTCCTCCTGTCTCCCTCCCTCCCTCCCCTCCTCATCCACCCGTGTGCTTTGCCTCTATGCTCCTTTAGTCACCTGACCAAACGCCATGCAAATCACTCTGCTGCTGGAGCCCCATTGGCCGCTTGTGACTCATTTAACCGCTGTCAGTGCGCATCATATGGCTGCCGCCTTTAACCAACTTCTCAACTCCGACGGGGAAAGTGCACGGCTCCGATGCGCATTCTCTCACAGTGGATGTGAAGCAGCCTCGGCGACGACAGGGCGCAGCCGCGGTTTCAGCAGCAGCATCTTTTTCTTCCCCCCCGCCGCCGCATCCGATTTCGGATTAATTTTCTTTTTTCGCCGCGTGTTTGCTTCATTTGGGCACTCATTTTTCCAGCCGCTCTGCGCGCACTCGAGCCCGCGTGCGCCTCGACTCGCCGCGTGAAACAGACTCATTGTTTGTTTTTGTTTTTTCCCTTCCTCTCTTTCTTGTTGGCGAAGTTTTCACAACAGCCGGGTGAATGTATAGCATGATGATGGAAACCGACCTCCACTCCCCCGGCCCCCAAACCAATACGAACTCGGGCCAAACGGGGCCGAACGGTGCCAACAAGGCGAACCAGGAGCGCGTGAAGAGACCGATGAACGCCTTCATGGTGTGGTCGCGGGGACAGCGCAGGAAGATGGCACAGGAGAACCCCAAGATGCACAACTCCGAGATCAGCAAGCGGCTGGGCGCCGAGTGGAAGGTGATGTCCGAGGCTGAGAAGCGTCCCTTCATCGACGAGGCGAAGCGGCTGCGGGCGATGCACATGAAGGAGCACCCGGATTACAAGTACCGACCCAGGCGGAAGACCAAGACGCTGCTGAAAAAGGACAAATACTCCCTCGCCGGCGGACTGCTTTCCGGGCCCAGCGGGGGCGCTGGAGTTGGCCTGGGCGTCGGGATGAGTTCATCCGGGGTCGGACAGAGGTTAGAGAGCCCCGGGGGCCACGGAGGGTCCGCCGGCTCCGGCTACGCGCATATGAACGGCTGGGCGAACGGTGCGTACTCCGGCCAGGTGGCGGCGGCGGCGGCGGCCGCGGCGATGATGCAGGAGGCGCAGCTCGCCTACAGCCAGCACCCGGGCGGCGGCGCGCACCACCACCACCACTCGCACCACCACCACACGCACAACCCGCAGCCCATGCACCGCTACGACATGACGGCGCTGCAGTACAGCCCCATCTCGAACTCGCAGAGCTACATGAACGCGTCGCCGTCGGGCTACGGCGGGATCAGCTACGCGCAGCACCAGGGCTCCGGCGTCTCCTCCTCGGCTGCCATGGGGACGTTGGGCTCGCTGGTGAAGTCGGAGCCGAGCGTAAGCCCGCCCGTCAGCAGCACACACTCACGGGGCCCCTGTCCCGGAGACTTGAGGGAGATGATAAGCATGTATTTACCCACCGGAGAGCCCGGGGACCCGTCCATGCAGAGTAGACTCCATGCCTTGCCGCAGCATTACCAGAGCGCCACGGCTGGAGTGAACGGGACGGTCCCTCTAACACACATTTAAAAGTCACCCCAGAATAATCGAAAACTTGCAAAACGAACACATAACCAAATATTTACCTCTTTTTTAAACGCCCTCCTACCCGGTTCCCCCCCGAGAACTACCTGCATTTTGTACAGAATGTTTATTATAATTGTAAATGAAGGATAAATAGCATATTCATCTCGGCTTCTTTCCCCCCCACCGATAGCCACCCGTGGAGTTATTTAACGGATATGATGCTGAGATGTTGGATATTGTGTCATCTTCTACTTCTTCTTCTTCTCCTTCTTCTTCTTCTTCTTACTTTTTTCTTTCCCATTTAACTTCACGGTGGTTGAAGGTTAACGCCAGGTTCACACGGGGATGTTTGGTTTCATTGTCTTTATAATTTGGGTATAGGTTTGGGTGGGCGGGGGTGGGGCGGGGGGGGTCTCTGTAAGTTATTGAAAATAAGATAACGTGTCATAAACTTAAAGGAAGTGCTTTAAAAGATATGGGGGGATCTCGCAATCCTTTTTAAAAACATTTGTTTTCATTTGCAGAGGCCTGTGTCTGAATTCTTGGAAGTCATCTCTTTCAATTGTAACACTAATTATTGTAAATTGTGAATAATTTTAATATTTTAAAGGATGACGGGCAACTGCTGATGTAATTTAAGTGCTTTTCTGCAAGCGAAAAGCCCTGGTATTGCAATGAAGAATTGAATAAATTTCTCAATATGTTGCTTTGATTCTTAAACCCACGGTTCTAGATTTATTATTATTATTATTCTCTAATGGAACGAACACACACTCACACACAACCAACCTGCTATTCTCAAACGAGTGTTTTTTTGTTTTTGTTTTTTCTGAGGTTTAAGTTCAACGTTAATGAGTGAACGTCCTCCCGAGACAAATATCAGGCCGTTTATATTTTTGACAGCGCTGCTCGACACGGATCCCTTCAGTCTTTCAATGCTCTAATTGTTTGCGCGTAATTGTGCGTAAAAGCTCCGGTGTGCAGGCCTCCAAGAAACCATATAGTCACAGTGACGTTTCATGGACAACTTGTACAAGGCAGCAAATGTAATACAATTATTTCTTCACATAAATGTGAAGAAAATATTTTAATAGTTTAGATGGAACATATTGACAGAAATCAGCTTAATATTAATAATATGGCCTCTTAATATGTTTTAATATTAAGAGGCTAAGATGGGTATATTCATTATTCTTTGCGCAGATTTTTATTAACATCAAAACATATATAAAAATGGTCCCTTAAGGCCTGATATGAAAAACCACCTGTTATCTAAATGTTTTTGTTAAAGAATATAAAGTGGACTTTGAGGAATTTATATTGAGGCGTTTCTATCCGATGCAAAATAAAAGAGTAATAGGAAAAAATTTTTTAAATGGTTAATATTTTAGAATTATATTTTATAGAACATAATGAGGAGTTGTGCATTTTCCTCAGGATTTCTTAAGGAGGTCACATAAGACTTTCATGCAGTAAAATATTATAGAACCGTTTGTCTAAATATAGACAAACATGAATGTTTAACGTTTCAATATATATATATCGATATTTATATATATACACAATTAAATGCTGTTAAATCGTAGATTTTCAAAAAATATATTATTATTTCTTTGATTTTTTTTTTTTTAACACTTCGAAACTTGTGACTAACGAAGAAACAGTTTCTATACAATAATGAATTATTGCTTCCAAAGAGTGTGTGTGTGTGTGTGTGTGTGTGTGTGTGTGTGTGTGTGTGTGTGTGTGTGTGTGCTTCAACGATCTTTCCCTGGAACTGGTTCATTTCCCAGCCGCTGCGCTCCGAGGCATGGAGTCCTTTTTAATAACCCGCCTTATATCTCTCTGGGCATTCAGTTACAGCCGAGAACAAACACCACAACTAGCGGATAATATATCTTAGCGTGCCGATCAGCAGTGAAACAGGCCCGTGGGACGCGACGGTGACCTATAAACAGCTGAAAGTTACATATCAGCCGACGATGTTTGCCTTCAGACAAAGTGGTTCAAATACTAAATATTACTGATCGCAAAACAATTTCTTTAACTTTGAGAATCGGGTTTGTGATACGTGTTTGGTCATGGGGAGAAACGAGAAATTTAACATTGGCGTTTTATGGGATTGAAAAAAAATAAAGCTATTATATTTTCCCGGGAAAATATAACCAGTGTTTAAAAATAATCAAGGTTTTCAAACATGCTCAGCCACACTGTTGCACTCGCAAAATGAGGATTCATCAGATTTTTTAAAAAAGATGTAAATGTGTCGTTTTTTAAATGTGAATTTTGTCAATATTTGAGCTTGAGCTATTGTACGGAGAGAGAAAGATGCATTCAGATTATCAATCCTCCTATAAAAGAATGGAAATTAATTAGGAAATTACATCATTTTTATTTATTTTTTTGACAGGCCACTGCTGCTTTTGACGCGCACTGTTTAATAGGCCCCATATGTAGATACGGTGCTAATCGCCATAAACATGTAAATGAGGTTGAATTTATGCCTACTTAGGTATTTTTTTTAAATCAATTAATCTCAAATACATAGTTAAGGGGAGGGGATGGTAGGGGGGGGCGTATTTCACACTGATAAAGACTTGCGTGGTATGTCAATTAAACCTGTTAAGGCCGCACACGCAGCGGAGCGCGGAACGTCATGGGCTTGAAGAAATCAGAGCTTTTTTTTCTTCTTTTTTTTCGTCTGGAAGTGACTTTAAATTCCGGAAGCCGGAGAAAAAAGGAGCCGCATCTGTGGCCACATCTCCGCCATACAGTCCCCCCCCCCCTGCTATGTGTTTTAATGGGAGCGATGGTGCTTCTGTCTTTCTTTCTTTCATATTATTTTTTTTCTCCCCTCCCCTTCCCCTCCTTTGTGCCTTATCAGTCGATGTGAAGAGATGCGGATTACAGCGCTGAAAGCTCGCAGAGGCGGAGCAGCGTCACGGCGCGTCGCCGCGCTCCAAAAGAGGAGCGTTCTGGCAAATTTAACCCGAATAAATGACACCTTGGGGTAGAGAGGGGGGCGAGGGGGGAGAAGGCGCGCACTAGCATCGGCGGCGCGCCCCACTCTCTCCCCCCACCACCACCCCGTGCGTGCACGCGCCTCGCTGACCGGGGCCCCCAATAAATCTCTCTCCACCGTGCGCTCCTCTTATCTTGTAGCCAGCGATATATTCCGCGCGAGGAGGCCATCAGCTCCGGCGCACACTGCGGCTGCTCGTAAAGCCCCGATCCCTTGCACTCCCTGTCCTAAATGGGGATAATTAGCGTCACTTTATCACGCCTCTGCATATTTTCTCCGCGTCTGCCCCCTCCTCCTTCCTTTTCCTAAAAAAAAAAAGGAAAAAAAAATTACCAAGCAGCCCCTGCTCTCGTCGCCCGCTCTGTCACAGAAGATTATGGAGACAGATTGCACACAGAGCGAATGTGCCGGGCGAGATTAGCGCGGAATAGAGAAAGCAACTGGGCCAATGAATTCCTCGGAAGGGCCTTATCGTGCAATTACACGTTGACATGTTTAACAATCTTGCTGCCTCTTAATCCTGCAGCGCTGCTCTATCTACCCACAGCTATGCTACCGCGCTATGACGCCGGCGCGCAGACCTAATGCGCCAAAACGCTGCGCAAATGTCCCAAAAGTTGCGCACGGGGGGATGCTGCGTTTCTCAAACTTTGACCAGCGTCGTTTATTATGATAATTACTATTATTTATTTTTTTCCCCCTCATTTCCTATTTCCACCCTACATTTTATCGAATAGCTCCTACTGGAACTATATAAGCACAGGTGAGATACGTGTAAATAAAAATGTGCTGATATATATGTACATATATATATATATATATATATATATATATATATATATATATATATATATATAGTTTTCCCTCTAACATTCACCAATAAGTGTAATCAAAGCATATCCCTCTTGCTTAATTGCACTTTTTTACATTTTTATTTAATTATCTATTTTTGCAGTTGTCATGCGCTAACCAGCACACACCATCACCACTGGCACCCCCCCTTTCCCCTTTCCCCTCAGCCTGGCGGTGTATCTGGGCCTGTGTGGGAGTGATTGTGGGGCGCCACTGCAGGAATTTGGCAGCGGCCGCTGTTTGGAGAGCCGCCCCACGCTGAGTCCCATTCAGCGGCCAGCGCGCTGTGAGGTTGGGAAGTTTCACTCAGCCATACAAGTCCAATGGCCCCCACAAAGGCGATTACAAGCCCCGGCGCATTCCTGTAGGGACCTGGGAGCGGCGCAGGTGCGAGGGGGAGGGTGGGGGGAGTGGAGGGACCCCGAGGGTGTAGCCCGTCAGAGCGGCGATTACATGGAATCGGGACGGTGCCGAGGCCACACATTACCAAAGTTGTAGGATGCAGCGTGTCAGGGGTGGAGGAGAGAACGTTGGAGTTTAGTTGGAGGGATGGGATTCACTGAGACCACGAGTCCAGTCACCACATGGAACACAGTTGCATTGAAAAAATATTTAAAAATAAAAAATAAAAAATGAAAGGCTTGGCAGAATACCAAACTGTCCCGTTTGGGAATGAGACATTTGCTTTTCAAAAATTATTAATAATTGTTGTCTGCTTCTATGTGTTTCCAAAACTTCCCATCCACTGATGGTAATGTTTGAAGATGTGAAATCACGTCACATTTAAATAAAGATAAAAATAAACTTTTTTTTTTTTTTTTTTTTTTTTAACTTTGTCAGTTACAAAAGTGAATATCAAAAAAATCAAATCAATTTATCGGTATCCTCGGTCAGAGATGCAAATAGAGAAATCCAATTAACAGCCCTAAAAATGCTAATTAAATTGTCGAGGTCGTACATATTTTAATTATATTTTTAAATTGTTTCCCACTTCAGCAAGCACAAACATAATTGGGTCAAAGAGTGTAAATTAATCAAGAAACGTGGTGTTGTGGCACTGCCCCTGTGTGGCCAAAATAAAATCACTTTTTGCACAACTACAAATTTGTTGGTGGGTTAACTTGTGTGACGCTCCCGTTGAAGGGAGTTCCAGAACAGCAGAGTGAAAAGTCTTCATCGTCTATTTACGGTGTGTCAAGTAGCTCAGCCTAGTTTTCAGGGGTTGAAATTTCTCCCTTTTAATCAAGTTAGTACAAAAGTAAATAATTTCCTGCATATAAAACACTAAAAGTAAATCACATTTTGCTTTTTTCTAACAACAGTTTGAGTGTTGTACAAAAAGTTCAAGAATTAAAATCCACTCTTTGCTCTTTTTTTCCTCCTACTGCTAAGACAGTTTTGGAAATCAACTTTTCGTGATGTCACAAAGGGTACCAATACCAGTGGGTTAGTAAAAACACCCTACCTAGTTTCTCCTTCCACCCTTCCTTTGGAAGGTCCATCAAAGTATCAGTGTTAGCCGGAAGCTAAAATTGAATGTGTTTGTTTCTTTGAATGTAAACTAAGGGCTGAATGCTCCATTTTCTCGATGTCTATACAGTCTATCTGACAACCAAGTGTGTAACTGGCACCACTG
The DNA here is from genome assembly GCF_046127955.1 of Nelusetta ayraudi. Taxonomy (NCBI): domain Eukaryota; kingdom Metazoa; phylum Chordata; class Actinopteri; order Tetraodontiformes; family Monacanthidae; genus Nelusetta; species Nelusetta ayraudi. The sequence continues at coordinate 779,838 of NW_027466219.1, forward strand.
CAGTTGGAGATGCAAGATGAAGATCCGACAATATGGGAATTTTAAATATGATTGAATCAGGAATGCAAAACAAACGATTGATATTTGGAATGGATCCAGGTCTCACTCACTTTAAGGTGTTGAGTACATTTTGCACTCGTCTCCACATCCAAGACAGCACGCTGCGTCTCCCGTGGTCTGTAATTGATGCAGTGCACATCTGTTGACGGTGCTGTGAAACTGCACAACGTCAGAGTAGCTGGTTGGACTTCGCCAACATCGGGATGAAGACAATGACTGACTTTTCCCTCTCCCACTTGTCTGGTTTATTCAGTCATTTTACCTCATTTTACCCTCAGTTGCTCACAACCCTGCTCACTTGTGTCTGTTTAGTGCAGTTCAAAGTTAATTTGTTTTCAAAGTGTTGCTGCGCAGATTGAATTTTTCACTTTGCCTTTATTCGTTTCAAGCGGGTTTTGTGTCAGGTTAGTCATTTTGACTGAACCAATTTTCGGTACTTTTTCCTTTAATAGCACAACTCGAATGTTTTAATGGATTTAATGGGAAAAAGTGCAATAGACCATTTGATTCCACTTAAATTTGATTTCATTAAGAGCTTTATCTTTTTTTTTCCCCCCTCTTTCTTTCGGGCAAATCCCACAACCATCTCCATTATCGTCACCACGGTGGAGTTTTCCACGTCTCCTCAACCTCCAATGAATCAGGAATTCCTGTTTGGTTTTCCTGGTTGTTTACATCAGTTGCTTATCTGAATGCATAGCCCACCCACTCACTATTTACAGCATACGTATGTGCACTTATATGAATGGACAGATCTCTCAGTTTCTAAAGTGGTCCTTCAGCTGTTACACACACTAGACCCTGTTGAGCGGATTCGGAGCCTGATTGGCCCCCTCCTCAGGCAAGCCAGAACTCCTCAAGATTGAGTCAGGGCCCAGCTTGACGTCTGCGTTGCTCCTGGGCTGCCGCTGACCAAAGACCAGCAACAGCCAATCGTAAAGAGCCGTCTGGGAAGCATCAGCAGCTGGATGTGCCTTGAACAGCACCTGCGCTGTCTTTCCAGTCGGGCTTCACCCATAATTCTTTATTCCCCCTCTTGTTTTTGGTGGAGATGACAAGGCGCACAGGAACGCCAAGACTGACACCTTATTGTCCCATATAATCTTTTTCCCAAAGTTCTGTTTGTTCACACCAGCATCTTTGAGATCTCCTGCCTGTGGAATCCCACACTAGAATTGTGGCGATTGTCCAGCGTGTGAGTTAGGAAGCCAAAGTTTGGTGTGTTGTACTGGTTGAAGACGTCCATATGAGTAAACAAATTCACGTCTGTGTGTGTGTGTGTGTGTGTGTGTGTGTGTGTGTGTTTGGACTCAGGAGCAAAATGTCTGCAGACAGTCTGAACTGTAATTGCAAAAGTATGATTTATCTTGGTTAAATTTGCCAGAACGCCACCAGCATCATGTATCAGCCATCGACTGACCTGCTGCCTGTCCAGCATCACCGCTACAGTGAAGCCATATCCATAAAAAAAACACTACAAGAGATCTTCTCTTTGGCCTCATTATTTCATTAGAGCGCAACAAACAGGTGGATAAGATGCTCCCCCTCCTCCTCCACCTACCCCCCCCCCCCTCCCCGATGTGTGTTTGTGTGTTCGACACATAAACAGCGCTTCCCCTCTATCGCTGGCCCGCACATGTCCGCAGCCACCAGATGCTGCGAAGGATTTCTGACCCCCGGTGGCAGGCGATAACTCTGCGGGCGGCGGTGACCGGGTTAATGAGGGGTCAAAGGCTTCGCATAAGAAACAGCGCTTTTATGGCGGCTGCATCGCGCTGATAGGCGTTTTGAACCAGCCGACCTCTGACCCTTGCGGCCGTTTAGATCGCCCCCCCCCCCCGCGATTGGAGCCCGTGAAGGATGCGTTCCCACCCACCCTCACCTCCCCCTCCCGGCCGTGCATCCTCAGGGGGGCTGCGGAGAAATTGCGGCTAATGATTATAACCCCAATCAATTTGTTTTTCCACCGCCGTTAGATTGTTGTCGCCGGTCGGAGGGGCATTAGAGGGGCGGCGTGCGTTTGATTCATCTGTAATTTAAATGGATAACCTGCCGAGTGAAGCCCGTGTCCGCCCGCGTGGTTTCCCTTCACGAGGGGTCGCGAGGGTATCAAACATCTCGCGGCGCAATGAAAATAATAAATGCATCCAGCCATTCATTTTTAATACTTCCTGAACTCAGGGTGTCTGGAGCCTCGCTATTTCATAATAAATACAATATATATATTAAAAAAAAAGAGCACGTATATAGCATATATGGCACAATAAATCATTTTTGACTCAGTTACAAATCCAAACTACGATTTTATTTTCTCTCATTGTGATATGAAAAGACAAACAGGGAAAAAAAAAAATCTCCCACTTGATGATAATTAAAGGCTCCTCATTGACTGACTTAACGTTTGATTCAAGATTATTGACTGTCGCTTCTTTCTGTTCCTGCTAAAACGATGGGAAAGTCTCCCGAGCTGCTGAAGCTCCTCACTCGGTTCCACTTTCACTTCTCTGTTGATGTTCTGACGGCGAACGGCTCCGCTGAGCCCTCGTTTTAAACGTCTCGGATGCTTTTCTTTCTTCGTATTTGAAAAAAAAAAAAAAAATCTC